>NW_027003256.1:0-5552 GCF_036934945.1 Oncorhynchus masou masou
AGGGCTGTGGGCAGCTGAGCGACAATTGAGGAAACCTAAACTTTCCCGGAGGACCTATCATCCTATCACCTCCTCTCTACCTTCTCTTCCTCTGTATCTGCTGCCGAAGCCACTTTCTATCACTCTAAATTTCAAGCTTCCGCCTCTAACCCTAGGAAACTGTCGACGACAACTTTTTTTCACTATCTCATCCCTCCTTAAGCCTCCACCCCCTCCCTCTCTGCAGATGACTTTGTCAACCACTTTGAAAAAATATTTGATGACATCAGCTACTCATTCACTCAACCCATTGAGTCCATTGGTCTCACTCACACAGAACTACCTTACACCTTGACCTCTTCTTCCCTCTCTCTCCAGATGACATCCTGCGACTAGTGAGGTCGGCTGCCCGACAACCTGCCCACTCTGACCCCATCCCCTCCTCCCTTCTCCAGACCATCTCTAGAGACCTTCTCTCATTCCTCAAATCCCTTATCAACTCATCCTTGACCACTGGTTGCGTCCCCTCTGACTTCAAAATGGCCTGAGTTGCTCCCCTTCAAGAAACCAACACTCGACTCATCTGATGTCAAAAACTATAGACCTGTATCCCATCTTTCTTTTCTTTCAAAACACTTGAGAGTGCTGTCTCTGATCAACTATCTCATTATCTCTCTCAGAGCAATCTTCTGACCCAAACCAGCTTCAAGATCGGTCACTTCCAACCGAGACCGCTTTCCTCTGTGTCAATGAGGTTTCCCATTGCCAAAGCTGACTCTCTCCTCTGTTCTCATCCTCCTAGATCTATTTGCTGACTTCGACACTGTGAACCATCAGATCCTCCTCTTCACCCTCCCAGGGCTGGGCATCTCAGGCTCTGCACACTCTTGGATTGCATTCTACTTGGCATGCCGCTCCTAGAGGATCTTTCTGTCTGCGCCATGTACTCTCACTACTGGTGTCCCCCAGGGCTCGGTTCTAGGCGCTCTCCTTTCTTTCTATACACCAAGTCACTTGGCTCTGTCATACCCATACACATGGTCTTTCCTATAATTTCTATGCGGATGACACTCAGCTTATTTTCTCCTTCCCCCCCCTTCTGACACCAAGTGGCGACACGCATCTCTGCTGCCTGGCAGATATCTCAACTTGTGTGTCAGCCCACCATCTCAAGCACAACCTAAACAAGACGGAAGTGCTCTTCCTCCTGGGGAAGGCCTGCCCGCTCAAAGACCATCACAGTTGACAAATCCACAGTGTCGCCATCCCAGAGTGCAATAACCTTGGAGTGACCCTGGACAACACCCTGTTGTTCTCTGCAAACATCAAAGCACTGGCCTGCTCCTACAGGTTCATGATCACAACATCCGTAGAGTACGACCTTACCTAACACAGGAAATGGCGCAGGTCCTAATCCAGGCACTTGTCTTCTCCCGTCTGGACTACTGCAACTCGCTGTTGGCTGGGCTCGCTGTGTCATCAAAACCCTGCAACTTATCCAGAAGGCCCGCCTGGTTTTCAACCTTCCCATGTTCTCTCATGTCACCCCACTCCTCCACACACTCCACTGGCTTCCAGTTGAAGCTCGCATCCACCACAAGACCATGGTGCTTACCTACGGAACAGCAAGAGGAATTGCCCCTCCCAACCTTCAAGCTATGCTCAAACCCAGTTGAAGCTCGCATCCGCTTACAAGACCATGGTGCTTCCTACGGAGCTGTGAGGGGGAACGGGCACCGCAGTACCTCCAGGCTCTGATGCCCTCAGCAAGGGCACCTCATCCACCTCTGGCCTGCTCGCTCTCCCTACCATTGAGGAAGTACAGTTCCCGCTCAGCCCAGTCAAAACTGTTCGCTGCTCTGCCCCCCAATGGTGGAACAAACTCTCACGACGCCAGGACAGCGGAGTCAATCACCACCTTCCGGGAGACACCTGAAACCCCACCTCTTCAAGGAATACCTAGGATAAGATGAGTAATCCTTTCTCACCACCCCTCCTTAATGATTTAGATGCACTATTGTAAAGTGGCTGTTCCACTGGATGTCAGAAGGTGAATTCACCAATTTGTAAGTCGCTCTGGATAAGAGCTCTGCTAAATGACTTAAATGTAAATGTAAACCCTACACCCCAACGCAAGCACTGTTCTGCCACCTCAGGTCTCTTGGACCCCTATAGGTGTTCAAGCTCTTCTCTGTAAGTCACTCTGATAAGAGTGTCATGTAAAATGTTTTCCCAAAGTACCTGACACAACTAACCTATTATTGGTGGCGTTGGGTTGAGGATTCAATTCAATATGACTTTATAATTGCAGTAGTATAGCTAGTGCTAGCCTACAGCAGTACTATGACTCACTCGGGTGGGTTGGGAAGTCAGCACACTCTGCCACGCCATAACCTTAGTATTCTTTGTTTTCTTTATTATTTTGGTTAGGTCAGGGTGTGACATGGGTTATATGTGTGTTTTTGTCTCATCTAGGGTGTTTGTACTGTCTAGGGTTTTGTAGATTTATGGGGTTGTTTCCGTCTAGGTGTTTATGTAGGTCTATGGTTGCCTAGATTGGTTCTCACTAGAGGCAGGTGTTTATAGTTGTCTCTGATTGGGAACCATATTTAGACAGCCATCTTCTTTGGGTATTTCGTGGGTTATTATCTATGTTATACTGCACGTTAGCACAGTGTTTGTATAGCGGTCACGGTTGTCTTTTTTGTTTAAGTGTTTTCATTAACAAAGAAGAATGTATTCTAATATTCTAACCACTCTGCGCCTTGGTCTACTCCATACAACGATCGTGACACACTCACAACATAACTTTATTTATCATTTTTACCATCTTTACCATTTTTTATTTCACCTTTATTTAACTAGGCACACAAACAAAACAAATAACATAGAATACCTACCAATAGTGTGCTTCCATTTCTATTATAATATAACATGTTCCCAGATGGCTCTGTCTTGAAGTATCACCCTCATTAGCAGACATGCAATGAACCATGTTGTCACAACTTTCAATTGTCGGCTCTGTTTACATTAGACAGCCCCATCAAGATAGAAGGACAAAAGAGGACAGAAACAACCAATAGAAAGACACCCGCTACTCTAGATCCAGAACCCCATATAAACCAGCAATCAACCCTTGCAATCTTCACATTCATTTCAGTGACCGACACAGACCAAACCAGGAGGATGTCAACTTCTGAAGACTTTGCATTGTCCAGTGAGAATTTGGCAGCAAGAGACAATGGCAGAGGCATAGCATTCCACTTGTAAGTACCACATTTCTTTACTATTATCCTGCTGAAAGTTACATGAATTAGTCCTTTGCTGAGGGAGGTTGCCATACCAAATTGTTCTATTTAAGCATATTTGCCACTGACTGAAAGGTTATGTAGTAATAAAACTCATAATATGCTCAACAGCTTTGATGCAGTTGACTCGGATACAGTTTGCAACCTGGTGTCATCCCAACCAATTTTGATGTCCAACAATTACAGGTAAGCCTATTTTGGCTTTATTTTTACTGATTTGTGTGCTAATACCCTCTGGTGTGACCATGCCTTGTGAAACATACTATTACCTAATTTGTAGGCAGGCCCAACACCCACCCGCATTTTTATCAACACTCTATGCAAATGCTATCCACAACCTTCATTCTGTCACACCTCTGTGAAGCAGTTGTGATACAAGCCTATAGGTGATTGGAAGTAAACTTACATTATTCAATTGATCAACTCAGATTTCGAATCCAAACAAATCAAATGTTTATAAATGGGTCTTAGACTCATTGTGTCATTCTCTTTTGTTCCTGGCCTGCTGTGGTGAGATACCTACTCTGTCTAAACTCCCGTGGACTTGGGGCATGGCCTTTCAGCCCATGAACTCTCTCCCTCTCTTTGTTCATAATAATTGCGTAATCACAGGCCCCATGAGGGGATAACAATATAAATGTATTTCAAATATTACTTCACTACAGATTCATGTTATAGGGCCAAGCTAACCCAAGCAGTACGGGGCTGGCCTAGATATCCTTCTACCATAGTTGCTCAAACCATGCTGGAAAGGACAATCAAAAGACTACTAGGCCTAAGTGTTGGCACCAGATATACAGTTATCACCTATTATCTTTTCAATCTGAATTAAAGTGTGTCAGTGTGTTAAACACTCCACAATTATTTGTGTTCGAATTTGGTTTAGATTTATCTGAATTTGTCTTTTTTTGGATGTTTTCTAGGAAATGCCTAACCTGCCTAGTCCAAGAAGAAATCTTCATGAATCTGAGAACAATGCTATGAGAAGTCCCACGATTGCTCTCTGTTCTTGTGAAGGATCTCCCATCGCCACCATCATTAACCTAATGGCCGAATTGAGTTCACGAGAGGAACTTAAAAACAGACTCCGAAGACAGTTAGTGATTACAATCCAGCAACGTGATGAGTACCAGAGGAGAGACAGAGAAGCCAAAGCCAAATTGAGGATGTTTGAGAGAAAGGCCATTGTGTTGAGGGCACAGGTCAGTGCTTTACAACCAGGTCAATTCCATTTACCATCTGGTCAGATCTCAAACAACTTAGTGTGAGCCAGCAGACAAATACAGGTAGGTTTACTTTTCTGGCTTGATTAGGATGTGTAGGTAGGGCTGTATTTTTGTGCAGATGCTGAAAGCTAAAGACAAATGGGGTGACAATTCCTTAAATACAACGAGGGCCAAATTTGTGCAAATTACTTGTGTTGAAATTAGATGTAGAACTTTTAGCTTTATTTTGATCTCTTCCAGGAACTGCAGAACAGGCTAGACAGTATCAAATGCCTATTCCGATAAGAACTGTTCGTGGATCTTCAGAACAGTGCTATGAGATGCCATGGTGACACTCTCTGTTCCTCTTGTGGCCAACCTCTCACCTCAATCAGCATACGCCTACGGGCGGTGATGAGATCCCGGCAAGCACTGAAAAACACCTTTCGAAGACAATTCGCGCTGATAATCCAGCAACGTGATGAGCTCAGGACCAGAGCCAGAGAAGCTGAAGCTAAAGGGAGGATTTTGGAGAGAAGGCACATCCTGATGAAGGCACAAGTCAGAGCTGTGCATGAAGCCTACCTAAGAGATATCGAGTTAGGTAAACTCAGCAACCCATAACCAAATGTTGTGTGAACCTTGGGTTCTGGAACCAGGGGATGTGATGTTTGTGAGAAATTGGAAGTTATTTGATAAAGTTATTTGTCACTTACCCAAGTGGTGAGAAATGGCTACTTATTTGATGCAAAATGATTTGCAGTTGACAGCAAGTCAATAGCCTTATGACAGGCTTCTCTCATGAGAGTTAGGTGAAAGAATGAAAATATACAATCAATTCCATGCATTCGTGCATAACAAATTCCATGCATAATTCCTTTGAATACCATAATGATCTTAGCTTTTCTGTACAATATTTTAATAAAAATGTATATATTTATTTTCCCTTTTACCTATATTAAAGTGGATGAGAAAAAAATTATTTTCTAATTGTGTGTACGTAACAAACCATTGACTCTAAAGGAGTGTAGGCTATGTCATGACGTTGCCCTCTTTGGGT
>NW_027003257.1:0-5552 GCF_036934945.1 Oncorhynchus masou masou
TAGTACAACGGTACAAGCGGTTTGATTTGTCTAATCTTAGCAATCTCTCCTTAGCTAGCTACATAGCCGTCTTTGTATCAAAGATAATTGCGTAATTATCGTATTTCGTCGTCTAACGTAGTCTACACTGCTATCTGCCCAGCAGCTAGCTAACGTCCACCGTCTACCAGCACTGTAGAAACTATTACACTCAACTGAACGACTTGATTAGTGTAGTGTTACCTAGCTACATAGTTGTCTTTGCTGTCTTCGTATCCAAGATAATTGTGTAGTTTAGAGTGTGTAGACTTAGAATGATTATCTTAATTTACCAGGTTAGCTAGCCAGCTATTTGTCGTCCTTAACGTAGGAGATACTGCTAGCTAGCTAGCCAACAGCTAGTCAACGTCTACGAATAGAACTTCAACAACCCGGTCTACATTCCTTCGCTCCACAGGTAGTATCACATTTTCATTTCACTTCATTACAGTACAACGGTTTGATTTGTTTGATCGTAGCTAGCTAGCTACATAGCCGTCTTTGTATCATAGACAATTGTGTAGTCTAGAGCGATTTTCTAGGTTAGCTAGCCAGCTATTGTCGTTCTTTTAGCGTAACGTAACGTAATCAACACTGCTAGCTAGCCAGCTGCCCTTGAATAGCAGCACTGTAGAAACTATTCACTCGCGGAGCGACTTGATTAGTGTAGTGTCAACAACACAGTTACTGCCAGCTAACCTACAGAGTCAACAACGCAGCCACTGCAAGCTAGCCTACTCCAGCAGTACTGTATCATTTCAATCATTTTAGTCAATAAGATTCTTGCTACGTAAGCTTAACTTTCTGAACATTCGAGACGTGTAGTCCACTTGTCATTCCAATCTCCCTTTGCATTAGCGTAGCCTCTTCTGTAGCCTGTCAACTATGTGTCTATCTATCCCTGTTCTCTCCTCTCTCTGCACAGACCATACAAACGCTCCCACCGCGTGGCGCGGCCACCTAATCTGGTGGTCCCAGCGCGCACGACCCACGTGGAGTTCCAGGTCTCCGGTAGCCTCTGGAACTGCCGATCTGCGGCCAACAAGGCAGAGTTCATCTCAGCCTATGCCTCCCTCCAGTCCCTCGACTTCTTGGCACTGACGGAAACATGGATCACCACAGATAACACTGCTACTCCTACTGCTCTCTTCGTCCGCCCATGTGTTCTCACACCCCGAGAGCTTCTGGTCAGCGGGGTGGTGGCACCGGATCCTCATCTCTCCCAAGTGGTCATTCTCTCTTTCTCCCCTTACCCATCTGTCTATCGCCTCCTTTGAATTCCATGCTGTCACAGTTACCAGCCCTTTCAAGCTTAACATCCTTATCATTTATCGCCCTCCAGGTTCCCCTCGGAGAGTTCATCAATGAGCTTGATGCCTTGATAAGCTCCTTTCCTGAGGACGGCTCACCTCTCACAGTCCTGGGCGACTTTAACCCCTCCCCACATCTACCTTTGACTCATTCCTCTCTGCCTCCTTCTTTTTCCACTCCTCTCCTCTTTTGACCTCACCCTCTCACCTTCCCCCCCTACTCACAAGGCAGGCAATACGCTCGGCCTCATCTTTACTAGATGCTGTTCTTCCACTAACCTCATTGCAACTCCTCCAAGTCTCAAGCCACTACCTTGTATCCTTTTCCCTCTCGCTCTCATCCAACACTTCCCACACTGCCCCTACTCGGATGGTATCGCGCCGTCCCAACCTTCGCTCTCTCTCCCCGCTGCTCTCTCCTCTTCCATCCTATCATCTCTTCCCTCTGCTCAAACCTTCTCAACCTATCTCCTGATTCTGCCTCCTCAACCCTCCTCTCTTCCCTTTCTGCATCCTTTGACTCTCTATGTCCCCTATCCTCCAGGCGGCTCGGTCCTCCCCTCCCCGCTCCGTGGCTCGGCGACTCATTGCGAGCTCACAGAACAGGGCTCCGGGCAGCCGAGCGGAAATGGAGAAAACTCGCCTCCTGCGGACCTGGCATCCTTTCACTCCCTCCTCTACATTTTCCTCCTCTGTCTCTGCTGCTAAAGCCACTTTCTACCACTCTAAATTCCAAGCATCTGCCTCTAACCCTAGGAAGCTCTTTGCCACCTTCTCCTCCTCCTGAATCCTCCTCCCCCTCCCCCCTCCTCCCTCTCTGCAGATGACTTCGTCAACCATTTTGAAAAGAAGGTCGACGACATCCGATCCTCGTTTGCTAAGTCAACACCGCTGGTTCTGCTCACTGCCCTACCTTGTGCTCTGACCTCTTTCTCCCCTCTCTCTCCAGATGAAATCTCGCTTCTTGTGACGGCCCGACCGCCCAACAACCTGCCCGCTTGACCCTATCCCTCCTCTCTTCTCCAGACCATTTCCGGAGACCTTCTCCCCTTACCTCACCTCGCTCATCAACTCATCCCTGACCGCTGGCTACGTCCCTTCCGTCTTCAGAGAGCGAGAGTTGCACCCCCTTCTGAAAAAACCTACACTCGATCCCTCCGATGTCAACAACTACAGACCAGTACTTTCTTTTCTCTCCAAAACTCTTGAACGTGCCGTCCTTGGCCAGCTCTCCGCTATCTCTCTCAGAATGACCTTCTTGATCCAAATCAGTCAGGTTTCAAGACTAGTCATTCAACTGGGACTGCTCTTCTCTGTATCACGGAGGCGCTCCGCACTGCTAAAGCTAACTCTCTCTCCTCTGCTCTCATCCTTCTAGACCTATCGGCTGCCTTCGATACTGTGAACCATCAGATCCTCCTCCTCCACCCTCTCCCGAGTTAGGCATCTCCGGCGCGGCCACGCTTGGATTGCGTCCTGACAGGTCGCTCCTACCAGGTGGCGTGGCGAGAATCTGTCTCCTCACCACGCGCTCTCACCACTGGTGTCCCCCAGGGCTCTGTTCTAGGCCCTCTCCTATTCTCGCTATACACCAAGTCACTTGGCTCTGTCATAACCTCACATGGTCTCTCCTATCATTGCTATGCAGACACACAATTAATCTTCTCCTTTCCCCTTCTGATGACCAGGTGGCGAATCGCATCTCTGCATGTCTGGCAGACATATCAGTGTGGATGACGGATCACCACCGCAAGCTGAACCTCGGCAAGACGGAGCTGCTCTTCCTCCCGGGGAAGGACTGCCGTTCCATGATCTCGCCATCACGGTTGACAACTCCATTGTGTCCTCCTCCCAGAGCGCTAAGAACCTTGGCGTGATCCTGGACAACACCCTGTCATTCTCAACTAACATCAGGCGGTGGCCCGTTCCTGTAGGTTCATGCTCTACAACATCCCTGCAAGTCGACCCTGCCTCACACAGGAAGTGGCGCAGGTCTAATCCAGGCGCTTGTCCCATCTCCCGTCTGGATTACTGCAACTCGCCTGTGGCTGGGCTCCCTGCCTGTGCCATTAAACCCCTACAACTCATCCAGAACGCCGCAGCCCGTCTGGTGTTCAACCTTCCCAAGTTCTCTCACGTCACCCTGCTCCTCCGCTCTCTCCACTGGCTTCCAGTTGAAGCTCGCATCCGCTACAAGACCATGGTGCTTGCCTACGGAGCTGTGAGGGGAGCGGCACCGCAGTACCTCCAGGCTCTGATCCAGGCCCTACACCCAAACAAGGGCACTGCGTTCATCCACCTCTGGCCTGCTCGCCTCCCTACCACTGAGGAAGTACAGTTCCCGCTCAGCCCAGTCAAAACTGTTCGCTGCTCTGGCCCCCAATGGTGGAACAAACTCCCTCACGACGCCAGGACAGCGGAGTCAATCACCACCTTCCGGAGACACCTGAAACCCCACCTCTTTAAGGAATACCTAGGATAGGATAAAGTAATCCTTCTCACCCCCCTTAAATGATTTAGATGCACTATTGTAAAGTGGCTGTTCCACTGGATGTCATAAGGTGAATTCACCAATTTGTAAGTCGCTCTGGATAAGAGCGTCTGCCAAATGACTTAAATGTAAATGTAATGTGTTGTTGCCTACCCTTACCACCTGGGGCGGCTCGTCAGGAAGTCCAGGATCCAGTTGCAGAGTAACGCGTTTAGTCCGAGGGTCCTTAGCTTAGTGATGAGCTTTGTGGGCACTATAGGGTTGAACGCTGAGCTGTAGTCAATCAACAGCATTCTCACATAGGTGTTCCTTTTGTCCAGGTGGGACAGGACAGTGTGGAGTGAGATTGAGATTGCTTCATCTGTGGCTCTGTTGGGGCGGTATGCGAATGGGAGTGGGCCTAGGATTTCTGGCATGATGTTGTTGATGTGAGTCATGACCAGCCTTTCAAAGCACTTCATGGCTACCGACGTGAGTGCTAGGGGGCGGTAATCACTGGTACTTCCTGCCTTAGTTTGTGCTTGTAAGCAGGAATCAGAGGGATAGAATTATGGTCAGATTTGCCGAATGGAGGGCGAAGGAGAGCTAGGTATGCTTCTCTGTGTGTGGAGTAAAGGTGATCTAAAGTTTTTGTTGTTTGCACATGTGACATGCTGGTAGAAATGAGGTAAAACGTATTTAAGTTTGCCTGCATTAACCTCTTGATGCTATGGGAGCGCTATTTCATTTTGGATGAAAAACGTTCCCGTTTTAAACAAGATATTTTGTCACAAAAAGATGCTCGACTATGCATATAATTGATAGCTTTCGAAAGAAAACACTCTGACGTGTCCAGAACTACCAAGATATTTTCTGTGCGTGCCCTAGAACGTGAGCTTCAGGCAAAACCAAGATGAGACGGCATCCAGGAAATGAGCAGGATTTTTGAGGCTCTGTTTTCCATTGTCTCCTTATATGGCTGTGAATGCGAGAGGAGTAAGTCTGCCCTTTCTGTCGTTTCCCCAAGGTGTCTGCAGCATTGTGACGTATTTGTAGGCATATCATTGGAAGATTGACCATAAGAGACCACATTTACCAGGTGTCCGCCCGGTGTCCTGCGCCGAAATTGGTGCGCAAAAGTCAGCTGCAAGTATTTTTCCATGGAATTTAGAGAAGAATGCAAGCTTCCACGAACGATATATCAATGAAGAGATATGTGAAAAAACACCTTGAGGATTGATTCCAAACAACGTTTGCCATGTTTCCGGTCGATATTATGGAGGTTAATTCGGAAAAAGTTTGACGTTGTAGGTGACTGAATTTTCGGTTCGTTTCGGTAGCCAGATGCGATGTACAAAACGGAACGATTTCTCCTACACACAGACGCTTTCAGGAAAAACTGCGCATTTGGTATGTAACTGAGAGTCTCCTCATTGAAAACATCCGAAGCTCTTCAAAGGTAAATGATTTTATTTATTTGGTTATCTGGTTTTTGTGAAAATGTTGCGTGCTAAATGCTACTCAAAATGCTAAGCTAGCTTTGCATACTCTTACACAAATTAGTCAATTTCTATGGTTCAAAAGCATATTTTGAAAATCTGAGATGACAGTGTTGTTAAGAAAAGGCTAAGCTTGAGAGCAGACGCATTATTTTCATTTTATTTGCGATTTTCAGAAATCGTTAACGTTGCGTTATGCTAATGAGCCTGAGGCTTTAGTCACGATCCCGGATCCGGGATGGGGAGTTTCAAGAG
>NW_027003258.1:0-5549 GCF_036934945.1 Oncorhynchus masou masou
GTGATAGTATCAATCAGAGATGGTATCAATCAGGATGGTATCAATCAGGGATAGTATCAATCAGGGATGGTATCAATCAGAGATGGTATCAATCAGAGATGGTATCAATCAGGGATAGTATCAATCAGGGATAGTATCAATCAGAGATGGTATCAATCAGAGATGGTATCAATCAGAGATGGTATCAATCAGAGATGGTATCAATCAGGGATGGTATCAATCAGAGATGGTATCAATCAGAGATGGTATCAATCAGGGATAGTATCAATCATGGATAGTATCAATCAGAGATGGTATCAATCAGAGATGGTATCAATCAGCGATCGTATCAATCAGAGATGGTATCAATCAGAGATGGTATCAATCAGGGATAGTATCAATCAGGGATAGTATCAATCAGGGATGGTATCAATCAGAGATGGTATCAATCAGAGATGGTATCAATCAGGGATGGTATCAATCAGAGTATCAATCAGGGATAGTATCAATCAGGGACAGTATCAATCAGGGATGGTATCAATCAGGGATGGTATCAATCAGGGATAGTATCAATCAGGGATGGTATCAATCAGAGATGGTATCAATCAGGGATAGTATCAATCAGGGATAGTATCAATCAGGGATGGTATCAATCAGGGATAGTATCAATCAGGGATAGTATCAATCATGGATAGTATCAATCAGAGATGGTATCAATCAGAGATGGTATCAATCAGAGATGGTATCAATCAGGGATGGTATCAATCAGGGATGGTATCAATCAGAGATGGTATCAATCAGGGATGGTATCAATCAGGGATAGTATCAATCAGGATAGTATCAATCAGGGATGGTATCAATCAGAGATGGTATCAATCAGGATGGTATCAATCAGGATGGTATCAATCAGGATGGTATCAATCAGGGATGGTATCAATCAGGGATGGTATCAATCAGGGATAGTATCAATCAGGGATGGTATCAATCAGAGATGGTATCAATCAGAGATGGTATCAATCAGAGATGGTATCAATCAGGGATGGTATCAATCAGAGTATCAATCAGGGATAGTATCAATCAGGGACAGTATCAATCAGGGATGGTATCAATCAGGGATGGTATCAATCAGGGATGGTATCAATCAGGGATGTTATCAATCAGGGATGGTATCAATCAGAGATGGTATCAATCAGGGATGGTATCAATCAGAGATGGTATCAATCAGGGATGGTATCAATCAGGGATAGTATCAATCAGGGATAGTATCAATCAGGGATGGTATCAATCAGAGATGGTATCAATCAGAGATGGTATCAATCAGAGATGGTATCAATCAGGGATGGTATCAATCAGAGTATCAATCAGGGATAGTATCAATCAGGGACAGTATCAATCAGGGATGGTATCAATCAGGGATGGTATCAATCAGGGATGGTATCAATCAGGGATAGTATCAATCAGAGATGATATCAATCAGGGATAGTATCAATCAGAGATGTTATCAATCAGAGATGGTATCAATCAGAGATGGTATCAATCAGAGATGGTATCAATCAGGGATAGTATCAATCAGGGATGGTATCAATCAGAGATGGTATCAATCAGAGATGGTATCATTAGACCAAAGGACATTAGACCAATAAGGCATCTGGTTATTAATGTATCTGTCCGTGGAGGTCAAAGGTTGACCATGTTAAAGTGTGTGCGTGCGTGCGTGCGTGTGTGTGTGTTTGCATTGAGGTCGAGCTGTGTTTAGAGGTTAGGTAGTGATGGTAGGGGGACTGGGAGGGGTCAACACACCCACCTACAAGGTCACAGCTATTATTTAACAGGCGGATCTGTCGCTACGGGGCAGGTCACACATGCTTAAGCGCCCAATAAAAGTCCTGGCAGGATGTTGCAGTTCATAAAACTAATTTCCCTCTCTTCTCCCCTCTCTTCTTGTCTGTCTCTTTCTGTCTGTTTCTCTCTGTCTTGCTTCTTTCCTTCTGTCTTGTTTTTCTCTCTCTCTGTCTTGTTTCCTCTTCTCTCTCTCTCTCTCTGTCTTGCGCTCTCTTTCTCTCTCTCTCTCTTCTCTCTCTTCTCTTCTGTCTTGCTCTTCTTCTTTCTCTTTCCTCTTCCTCCTCTTCTGTCTCTCTCCTCTCTCTCTGTCTCTCCTCCCTCTCTCTGTCTCTCTCTCTCTGTCTTGCATTTCTCTCTCTCTCCCTTCTTCAGCCTTCTCTTTGGAATAAAATATGTTGTCGTTTATTGAGAACGTTCAAGTCAGGAGACTTGAGAACACTTTGGGCAGTGATACAGGCTTGAACTAAAACGATGTCTGAAGAAGACTGATGCTTCAATACATTTTGGGTTACACAGCCCAGACACCTCTTTGACTTTGCTATTCATTTATTACATTTAGCTTAAACAAGAGCCATATCTCATAGTGAAACAACACCGTAAAACGACCTTCATTAGCTGGTATGGTTCACATGTTATGCCTAAATCACATCATGGTCTCCACATGTTGATTCAATTAAGTTGAACATTATCCAACGTGTTTCCTCTGTCTGTTAGACTTGTTACTTCCTGACCTGTTTGAATCAGAATAAATCAAAGGGGTCAGAGAGGATGACTGTGACACAACACTGATATAACCCTTCTGGACGGGCTGTCAATGTGGCCTACAACCCCTCATTGACCTCATTGTATGGTTAGGGATTTGACCTCTAACCCCAGCATCTCCCTTTTTAACTTGGTCTCTGAGTCAGACAGATAAATCACACGTTGTTGCCTCTCAATGTACAAACAAGCCACAGAGAGAGGGGGATAAGGACAGAGAGAGGGGGATAAGGACAGAGAAAGGGGGATAAGGACAGAGAGAGGGGGGATAAGGACAGAGAGAGGGGGATAAGGACAGAGAGAGGGGGATAAGGACAGAGAGAGGGGGATAAGGACAGAGAGAGGGGGATAAGGACAGAGAGAGGGGGATAAGGACAGAGAGAGGGGGATAAGGACAGAGAGAGGGGGATAAGCGACAGAGAGAGGGGGATAAGGACAGAGAAAGGGGGATAAGGACAGAGAGAGGGGGATAAGGACAGAGAGAGGGGGATAAGGACAGAGAGAGGGGGATAAGGACAGAGAGAGGGGGATAAGGACAGAGAGAGGGGGATAAGGACAGAGAGAGGGGGATAAGGACAGAGAGAGGGGGATAAGGACAGAGAGAGGGGGGATAAGGACAGAGAGAGGGGGATAAGGACAGAGAGAGGGGGATAAGGACAGAGAGAGGGGGATAAGGACAGAGAGAGGGAGAGAGAGAGAGAGAGAGAGAGAGAGAGAGAGACAAGGAAAGAGAGACGGGGAGAGAGACATATGCAAGGAAAGGGAGAGGGAAGAGAGAGAGAGAGAGGGGGAGAAAAAGGGAGAGAAAGGTAGAGAGAGGGGTGAGAGAGAGAGAGAGAGAGAGAGAGAGACAAGGAAAGGGAGACTGGGAGAGAGAGAGGGGTGAGAGAAGTACGGAAAGAGAGAGGGGTAGCGAGGGAGAGAGGCAGGGAAAGAGAGCGGGGTCAGAGAGAGGAAATGAAAGAGAGAGAGAAGACAAGGCTCTTAGGAACCTAAAAGTCCACCACATAAAATAGCTATAGATGTCACTATACTCTGAGTTAGGAGGCCACTTCATAAAGTCACCCCTCCTTTCTAATAGAATGTGGGTGGAGTCCAGGAGGTTTGTCTCCTTTCTCCACCACTCTGTTGAGGACTTCTAATAGAATGTGGGTGGAGTCCAGGAGGTTTGTCTCCTTTCTCCGCCACTCTGTTGAGGACTTCTAATAGAATGTGGGTGGAGTCCAGGAGGTTTGTCTCCTTTCTCCACCACTCTGTTGAGGACTTCTAATAGAATGTGGGTGGAGTTCTTCTCTTTTCACGGGGGTTCTGTTGATTTCATTATCTATTTATGTATCCCTTAATCTGTAGGTGCCCCGCCCTGTCCTTCTTTTCCCTCGTCTTCCCTTGTTACCATGACAACCCTGTACTATTGCTTGCCCGATCCCAAAAGCCCCTTTAACCTGCTTCAACTCCTGACCTATTTTCTCATGACCAACTGAGGAAATGTAGTGTGTAGATCATTCTCCAGTGTACATGTTGGAAGACACACATATACACCCCCCCTCTCTCTCTCTCTCTCTCTCTCACTCACTCACTCACTCACTCACTCACTCACACACACACACACACACACACACACACACACACACACACACACACACACACACACACACACACACACACACACACACACACACACACACACACACACACACACACACACACACACAGGTCAGAGCTGGTGTGTTTAGATATGCCTGCTTTACCGCTGATCACCTCCAAACTCTGAGAGAACCTCTGTCCCAGGGATTCCCTGGTGGGGTGTAAATAAGATCCCTGAGGTCCCTGAGACAATCCCACGTGCGCACGTGCACACACACACACACACACACACACACACACACACACACACACACACACACACACACACACACACACACACACACACACACACAGGGCCAACAACCGCACTCAGCCAAGCATAACAGCATGACGAGTCCAGGCCAAATATAAATGATTATTTTGGTATTGAAGGGATCCTTCCCCAGAGTCAGATGAACTTGTGGATACCATTTGTATGTCCTGCGTGCAATTTGAAGGGAGTTGCTAACTAGCGTTAACGCAATGAGCAATGGTATCCACGAGTTAATCTGACTCTGGGGAAGTGGATGAGGGTTTCATTGCCAAAGTCTCTAAGTTTCTCTTTAAGCATCGCTTATACTTACCCCATGGGCTTTGTCATAAACACTCTTCACGTTTAGAGTTTCTTTGCTTCAACTAAAGGTCAGAGCAGCCAAACTAGAAAGCTGTCTGGATGGAGTGTATTAAAACCTGCATACAGATGTAGGATCTTAATTTGATCACCCTGCTGCAGGAGAACTTTCCTGCAAAACAGGACATTTCAAACTTGTAGTGTATTTGAGGTGTAAAAAGGCTTAATTTAAAAAAAGGCTAATAATTTCTTACTTAATTTTCCGCTCCGAAATGCATCATCCCCTACAATAATGTCCATGAATTCTAATCCACATAATAATTGACATGTCCTGTTGCTGCAGGATGATCTTTTACCAACGGAGCTACAGAGCTGAGTGAGTGGAGTGTTTGTTGATGAGGAAGGCAGCAGCCAGACAGTCAAACATGTTGCTACATCCCTTCACCCACATCACATTAACAACATGTAGGTACACCACTACACCCACATCACATTAACAACATGTAGTTACACCACTACACCCCTTCACCCACATCACATTAACAACATGTAGTTACATCACTACACCCACATCACATTAACAACATGTAGTTACACTCCTACACCCCTTCACCCACATCACATTAACAACATGTAGTTACACCACTACACCCACATCACATTAACAACATGTAGTTACACCACTACACCCACATCACATTAACAACATGTAGTTACACCACTACCCCCACGTCACATTAACAACATGTAGTTACAACCCTATACCACTACACCC
>NW_027003259.1:0-5549 GCF_036934945.1 Oncorhynchus masou masou
CAGTATAGACTAGTGACCAGTATAGTCTTTAAACCAGTATAGACTAGTGACCAGTATAGTCTTTAAACCAGTATAGACTAGTGACCAGTATAGTCTTTAAACCAGTATAGACTAGTGACCAGTATAGTCTTTAAACCAGTATAGACTAGTGACCAGTATAGTCTTTAAACCAGTATAGACCAACTAGTGACCAGTATAGTCTTTAATAGTATAGACTAGTGACCAGTATAGTCTTTAAACCAGTATAGACTAGTGACCAGTATAGTCTTTAAACCAGTATAGACCAACTAGTGACCAGTATAGTCTTTAATAGTATAGACTAGTGACCAGTATAGTCTTTAAACCAGTATAGACTAGTGACCAGTATAGTCTTTAAACCAGTATAGACCAACTAGTGACCAGTATAGTCTTTAATAGTATAGACTAGTGTACTAGACGACAGACACTCTCCAGATATAAGGGCCTGATGTCTCGGTAGTCTCAGACACAGTACAGATATAAGGGCCTGATGTCTCGGTAGTCTCAGACACAGTACAGCTATAAGGGCCTGATGTCTCGGTAGTCTCAGACAGTACAGATATAAGGGCCTGATGTCTAGGTAGTCTCAGACACAGTACAGATATAAGGGCCTGATGTCTAGGTAGTCTCAGACACAGTACAGATATAAGGGCCTGATGTCTCGGTAGTCTCAGACACAGTACAGATATAAGGGCCTGATGTCTCGGTAGTCTCAGACACAGTACAGATATAAGGGCCTGATGTCTCGGTAGTCTCAGACACTCTCCAGATATAAGGGCCTGATGTCTAGGTAGTCTCAGACACTCTCCAGATATAAGGGCCTGATGTCTAGGTAGTCTCAGACACTCTCCAGATATAAGGACCTGATGTCTCGGTAGTCTCAGACACAGTACAGATATAAGGGCCTGATGTCTAGGTCGTCTCAGACACTCTCCAGATATAAGGGCCTGATGTCTAGGTAGTCTCAGACACTCTCCAGATATAAGGGCCTGATGTCTAGGTAGTCTCAGACAGTACAGATATAAGGGCCTGATGTCTCGGTAGTCTCAGACACAGTACAGATATAAGGGCCTGATGTCTAGGTAGTCTCAGACACTCTCCAGATATAAGGGCCTGATGTCTCGGTAGTCTCAGACACAGTACAGCTATAAGGGCCTGATGTCTCGGTAGTCTCAGACACAGTACAGATATAAGGGCCTGATGTCTCGGTAGTCTCAGACACTCTCCAGACATAAGGGCCTGATGTCTCGGTAGTCTCAGACACAGTACAGATATAAGGGCCTGATGTCTAGGTAGTCTCAGACACAGTACAGATATAAGGGCCTGATGTCTAGGTAGTCTCAGACACAGTACAGATATAAGGACCCCTCTTTAGATAAACAGGGAAGACAAACAAGTTGGGAGTGACATTCCAGGGTTGGAGCCCAGTGTTTAGAAGCCGGTGTCTACAGTCCAGGGTTAGTATGTGTTCTAGAAGCCGGTGTCTACAGTCCAGGGTTAGTATGTGTTCTAGAAGCCGGTGTCTACAGTCCAGGGTTAGTATGTGTTCTAGAAGCCGGTGTCTACAGTCCAGGGTTAGTATGTGTTCTAGAAGCCAGTGTCTACAGTCCAGGGTTAGTATGTGTTCTAGAAGCCGGTGTCTACAGTCCAGGGTTAGTATGTGTTCTAGAAGCCGGTGTCTACAGTCCAGGGTTAGTATGTGTTCTAGAAGCCGGTGTCTACAGTCCAGGGTTAGTATGTGTTCTAGAAGCCAGTGTCTATGCTGAGAGAACGTCGGGTCACATGTTCTATCTCTCCAGGGACGTATCTCGCTGAAGCTGGTCTGGTGCTTGGCCAACATCTTCAGAATCTGATGCAGGTTCTGCCACCACTGGACCTTGGGCATCCGGTGCCTACGGTGGGAGGGGGTGGAAGAGAAATGTTACTGCCTGCTTAGAGACTAAAATGACACACACTCTAAAAACCACATTATAAAGCACTTCATGACAACAGGTTTGGATAGATGGACAACAGCTGTGGTACTCTACTCACTCAAAGTCAGTCTGTGCCTTAAGTTCAGTCACAGGGATGAAGGACAGGACCTTCTTACTGAAGCCAATGACAGATGCTGTGTCTGGGCTGTTGACGAACACACGACCTGCAATGGTAGAAGTTGACGAGGAGATAACCATTATATATCTACCACCCTGTTTCCATGGCTACATGTTGTTGAATCAGAGATAAAGCTCCTCCTCTTATAGTGTCTTCAAAGTTCACTACTTTAACCAGAGCCTTGGCACCCTATTCCCTTCATAGTTCACTACTTTAACCAGAGCCTTGGCACCCTATTCCCTTCATAGTTCACTACTTTTAACCAGAGCCTTGGCACCCTATTCCCTTCATAGTTCACTACTTTAACCAGAGCCTTGGCACCCTATTCCCTTCATAGTTCACTACTTTAACCAGAGCCGTGGCACCCTATTCCCTTCATAGTTCACTACTTTTAACCAGAGTCCTATGGGCCCTAGTCAAAAGTAGTGCACTATGTAGGGAATAGGGTGCCATTCAGACACATCCAGTACCTTGTCTGAAGTTGTTGATCATCTTCTCTGTGAGCCACTGCACAGCCTTCACACCCAGCTTGGTGCCACAGTTTCTGTCGAAGGGTGTTGGTGCACCTCCCTAGAACGACAGGTGAGAGAAAACTCAGTTAATCTCAGAACAGAAAGAAAATCTTCCAGGAAGCATATTTGATCATTCATACACTTCACATTCTACATCATCTACGTCTATCCCCTCATTTCCTGATCAACAAGCTCATCATCCTTTTAATATGAGGTTGCATTTTAACATGTAAGCATTAGCAGTATGGTTGTGTTCGTTCCGTACCTGCTGGAGGTGCCCCAGCACGTTGACCCGACAGTCGAAGATGCCCTTCCCTCGGCAGAATACAGCTTGTGGATAAAATCAGTGGTGTAGTGAAGGTGACACTTCTCATTCCTACAGAGACAGAACCATCAAGATCCCATCATTCAACATATTAATTGTCCTACAGAGACAAAACCATCGATATCACATCATTCACTATAACTGTCCTACAGAAACAGAACCATCGAGATCCTATGATCCACTATATTAACAAAACCATCGAGATCCTATCATTCACTATAACTGTCCTATAGAGACAGAACCATCGAGATCCTATCATTCACTATAACTGTCCTACAGAGACAGAACCATCGAGATCCTATCATTTACTATAACTGTCCTACAGAAACAGAACCATCGAGATCCTATGATCCACTATATTAACAGAACCATCGAGATCCTATCATTTACTATAACTGTCCTACAGAAACAGAACCATCGAGATCCTATCATTCACTATATTAACAGAACCATCGAGATCCTATCATTCACTATAACTTGTCCTATAGAGACAGAACCATCGAGATCCTATCATTGACTATATTAATCGTCCTATAGAGACAGAACCATCGAGATCCTACCATTTACTATATTAACAGAACCATCGAGATCCTATCATTCACTATGTTAACAGAACCATCGAGATCCTATCATTCACTATGTTAACAGAACCATCGAGATCCTATGATTCACTATATTAACAGAACCATCGAGATCCCATCATTCACTATGTTAACAGAACCATCGAGATCCTATCATTCACTATGTTAACAGAACTATCGAGATCCTATGATTCACTATATTAACAGAACCATCGAGATCCCATCATTCACTATAACTGTCCTATAGAGACAGAACCAATCATTTACTATATTAACTGTCCTATAGAGACAGAACCATCGAGATCCTATGATTCACTATATTAACAGAACCATCGAGATCCTATCATTCACTATAACTGTCCTATAGAGACAGAACCATCGAGATCCTATCATTCACTATGTTAACAGAACCATCGAGATCCTATCATTCACTATGTTAACAGAACCATCGAGATCCTATGATTCACTATATTAACAGAACCATCGAGATCCCATCATTCACTATGTTAACAGAACCATCGAGATCCTATCATTCACTATATTAACAGAACCATCGAGATCCCATCATTCACTATAACTGTCCTATAGAGACAGAACCAATCATTTACTATATTAACTGTCCTATAGAGACAGAACCATCGAGATCCTATGATTCACTATATTAACAGAACCATCGAGATCCTATCATTCACTATAACTGTCCTATAGAGACAGAACCATCGAGATCCTATCATTCACTATGTTAACAGAACCATCGAGATCCCATCATTCACTATGTTAACAGAACCATCGAGATCCTATCATTCACTATATTAACAGAACCATCGAGATCCCATCATTCACTATAACTGTCCTATAGAGACAGAACCAATCATTTACTATATTAACTGTCCTATAGAGACAGAACCATCGAGATCCTATCATTCACTATGTTAACAGAACCATCGAGATCCTATCATTCACTATATTAACTGTCCTATAGAGACAGAACCATCGAGATCCTATCATTCACAATGTTAACAGAACCATCGAGATCCTATCATTCACTATGTTAACAGAACCATCGAGATCCTATCATTCACTATATTAACAGAACCATCGAGATCCCATCATTCACTATAACTGTCCTATAGAGACAGAACCAATCATTCACTATATTAACTGTCCTATAGAGACAGAACCATCGAGATCCTATCATTCACTATGTTAACAGAACCATCGAGATCCTATGATTCACTATATTAACAGAACCATCGAGATCCCATCATTCACTATAACTCTCCTATAGAGACAGAACCATCGAGATCCTATCATTCACTATGTTAACAGAACCATCGAGATTCTATAATTTACTATATTAACAGAACCATCAAGATCCTATCATTTACTATATTAACTGTCCTATAGAGACAGAACCATCGAGATCCTACCATTTACTATATTAACTGTCCTATAGAGACAGAACCATCGAGATCCTATCATTTACTATATTAACTGTCCTATAGAGACAGAACCATCGAGATCCTATCATTGACTATATTAACTGTCCTATAGAGACAGACCCATCGAGATCCTACCATTTACTATATTAACTGTCCTATAGAGACAGACCCATCGAGATCCTATCATTTACTATATTAACAGAACCATCGAGATCCCATCATTCACTATATTAACAGAACCATCGAGATCCTATCATTGACTATATTAACTGTCCTATAGAGACAGAACCATCGAGATCCTATCATTTACTATATTAACTGTCCTATAGAGACAGAACCATCGAGATCCTATCATTTACTATATTAACAGAACCATCGAGATCCTATCATTCACTATAACTGTCCTATAGAGACAGAACCATCGAGATCCTATCATTCACTATGTTAACAGAACCATCGAGATCCCATCATTCACTATGTTAACAGAACCATCGAGATCCTATCATTTACTATATTAACTGTCCTATAGAGACAGAACCATCGAGATCCTATCATTCACTATATTAAATGTCCTATAGAG
>NW_027003260.1:0-5549 GCF_036934945.1 Oncorhynchus masou masou
TAGCCTGCCTGTGTGCCTGTGCCTGCCTGTGTGCCTGTGCCTGCCTGTGCCTGCCTGTGCCTGTATGCCTGCCTGTGTGCCTGTGCACCTATGCCTGCCTGTATGCCTGTGCACCTGTGCCTGCCTGTGTGCCTGCGCCTGCCTGTGTGCCTGTGCGCCTGCCTGCCTGTATGCCTGCCTGTGCCTGTGCCTGCCTGTGTGCCTGTACCTGCCTGTAGTGCCTGCGCCTGCCTGTGCCTGTGCACTGTGCCTGCCTGTGCTGCCTGTGCCTGCCTGTGTGCCTGTGCCTGTGCCTGCCTGTGTGCCTGTGCCTGCCTGTGTATGCCTGTGCCTGCCTGTGTGCCTGCCTGCACCTGCCTGTGTGCCTGTGCCTGCCTGTATGCCTGCCTGTGCCTGCGCCTGCCTGTGTGCCTGTGCCTGCCTGTATGCCTGACACTGCCTGTGCCTGTGCACTGCCTGTGCCTGCCTGTATGCCTGTGCCTGCCTGTGTGCCTGTGCCTGCCTACATATGCCTGCTGATGTGCGTCCCTGCATGTGCCTGCACGGTGTGCCTGCTGATGCCTGCCTGTGAGTGCCTGCCTGCCTGTGCCTGTGTACCTGCTGATGTACCTGTATATGCTGATTATGCCTGTACGTCCTGCGTATGCCTGCTGATGTGCCTGCTGATGCCTGCCTGTATGCCTGCTGGTTGTGCCTGCCTGACATATGCCTGCTGATGTGCCTGCCTGCGGCTTCATATGCCTGCTGTGTACGTCCTACATATGCCTGTGCCTGCGGTATGCCTAATATGCCTGCCTGCATGCCTGCTGATGTGCCTGTGGCTGCCTACATATGCCTGCTGATGTGCCCTGCCTGCCTGCATGTACCTGCTGGTTGTGCCTGCTGATGTGCCTGCTGATATGCCTGCGGCTTCATATGCCTGCTGATGCCTGCCTGTGCCTGGTGAGTATGCATTGTGCCCTGCCTGCCATATGCCTGCTGATGCCTGGTTGTGCCTGCTGATGCCTGCTGATGTCCCTGCCTTCAGCATGCACAATTATGCCTGCTGATGCCTGCATATGCCTGCCCAGGTGTGCCTGCTGATTGTACCTAGTGCCTGCAGCCTTAACACATATGTGCCTGCTGAGTGTGCCTGAAATGCCTGCTGATTGTACTTATATGGTGTGCCCTGTGCCTACTGCATGTGCCTGCTGGTGTGCCACTGCTGATGTGCCTGTATGCCTGCCTTCATGTGCCTGCTGATGTGCCTGCCTGCGTATGCCTGCTGATTAGTGCCTGCTGATTGTGCTTATAATATGCCTGCCTGCATGTACTGCTGATGTGCCTGCTTGATTATGCCTGTGTATGCAGTATGCCTGCTGATGTGCCTGTAATAGCCGCCTGCTGAGTGTGCCTGTATGCCTGCCTACGTATGCCTGCTGATTGTGCCTGTATATACGTATGCCTGCTGAGTGTGCCTGTATGCCTCTGTTCGTAGCCGCCTGCTGAGTGTGCCTGCTGATGTGCCTATGTGCCTGCCTGCTGAGTGTGCCTGCTGATTAATGCCTGTGCCACTGCCTGCATGTGCTTGCTGCTGATTGTGCCTGTGCCTGCCTGCATGCTGCTGATTGTGCCTGTATGCCTGCCTGCAGTATGCCTGCTGGTTGTGCCTGCTGATGTGCCTGTGTGCCTGCCTTCATGTGCCTGCTGAGTGCCTGTGCCTGCCTGCTGTGCTCGTGTGCTCGTGCTGGTTGTGCCTGCTGATGTACGTCCTGCATGTGCCTGCTGATTGTGTGTGCTGCCTACGTCCTGTGTGCCTGCCTGATTATGCCTGCTGATGCCTCTTACAATATGCCTCTTATTCATGTGCCTGCTGATTATGCCTGCTGATTATGCCTATGTGCCTGCTATTCGTGTGCCTGCCTGTGTGCCTGCCTGCGCCTGCCTGTATGCCTGTGCCTGCCTGTGCCTGCCTGTGTGCCTGTGCCTGCCTGTATGCCTGCGCCTGCCTGTGTGCCTGTAGTCTGCCTGTGTGCCTGTGCCTGCCTGTATGCCTGCCTGTGCCTGTGCCTGCCTGTGCTGCCTGTGCCTGCCTGTGTGCCTGCCTGCCTGTGTGCCTGTGCCTGCCTGTGTGCCTGCGCCTGCCTGTGTGCCTGCACCTGCCTGTATGCCTGTGCCTGCCTGCTGTGCACTGCCTATGCCTGTACCTGCCTGTGCCTGCCTGTGCCTGCCTGTGTGCCTGTGCCTGCCTGTGTGCCTGAGTCTGCCTGTGTGCCTGCGCTGCCTGTGCCTGCTGCACTGCCTGTGCCTGCCTGTATGCCTGTGCACCTGTGCCTGCCTGTGTGCCTGTGCCTGCCTGTATGCCTGCCTGTGTGCCTGCGCCTGCCTGTGTGCCTGCGCCTGCCTGTGTGCCTGGGTCTGCCTGTGTGCCTGCGCCTGCCTGTATGCCTGTGCCTGCCTGTGTGCCTGCCTGCGCCTGCCTGCCTGCCTGTATGCCTGTGCCTGCCTGTGCCTGCCTGTATGCCTGTGCCTGCCTGTGCCTGTGCCTGCCTGTATGCCTGTAGCCTGCCTGTGTGCCTGTGCCTGCCTGTGTGCCTGAGTCTGCCTGTGTGCCTGCGCCTGCCTGTGTGCCTGTGCCTGCCTGTGCCTGTACCTGCCTGTGTGCCTGCCTGTGTGCCATGCCTGCCTTGCCTGTGTGCCTGTGCCTGCCTGTGTGCCTGTGCCTGCCTGTGCCTGCCTGTATGCCTGCGCCTGCCTGTATGCCTGGGTCTGCCTGTATGCCTGATGCCTGCCTGTGTGCCTGTGCCTGCCTGTGTGCCGTGCCTGCCTATGTGCCTGTGCCTGCCTGTGCCTGTGCCTGCCTGTGTGCCTGTGCCTGCCTGTATGCCTGTGCCTGCCTGTGCACCTGTGCCTGCCTGTGTGCCTGCGCCTGCCTGTGTGCCTGCGTCTGCCTGTGCCTGCCTGCCTATGTGCCTGTGCCTGCCTGTATGCCTGTGCCTGCCTGTATGCCTGTGCCTGCCTATGTGCCTGTGCCTGCCTATGTGCCTGTGCCTGCCTGTGTGCCTGCCTGTGCCTGCCTGTGCACCTGTGCCTGCCTGTGTGCCTGTGCCTGCCTGTGTGCCTGTGCCTGCCTGTATGCCTGTGCCTGCCTGTATGCCTATGCCTGCCTGTGTGCCTGTACGCCTGCCTGTGTGCCTGTACCTGCCTGTGTGCCTGTGCCTGCCTGTGTGCCTGTGCCTGCCTGTATGCCTGTGCCTGCCTGTGTGCCTGTGCCTGCCTGTATGCCTGCCTGCCTGTGCCTGTATGCCTGTGCCTGCCTGTGTGCCTGTGCCTGCCTGTGCCTGCCTGTGCCTGTGCCTGCCTGCCTGTGCCTGTGCCTGCCTGTGTGCCTGCATGCCTGTGCCTGTGTGCCTGTGCCTGCCTGTATGCCTGTGCGCCTGCCTGCCTGTATGCCTGTGCCTGCCTGCCTGTGTGCCTGTGCCTGCCTGTGCCTGCCTGCATGTGCCTGCCTAGCCTGTGCCTGCCTGTATGCCTGTGCCTGCCTGTATGCCTGTGCCTGCCTGTGCCTGCGCCTGCCTGTGCCTAGTCTGCCTGTGTGCCTGCCTGCCTGTGCTGCACTGCGCCTGCCTGCCTGTATGCCTGTGCCTGCCTGTGCCTGCCTGTATGCCTGCCTGCCTGTATGCCTGCCTGTGCCTGCCTGCCTGTGCCTGCCTGTGTGCCTGTAGCTGCCTGTGTGCCTGTGCCTGCCTGTGTGCCTGTGCCTGCCTGTAGCTGCCTGTGTGCCTGTGCCTGCCTGTGCGCCTGTGCCTGCCTGTATGCCTGTGCCTGCCTGTGTGCCTGCACTGCCTGTGCCTGTGCCTGCCTGTGCCTGTGCCTGCCTGTGCCTGTGCCTGTGCCTGCCTGTATGCCTGCGCCTGCCTGTGCCTGCCTGCCTGCCTGTGTGCCTGTGCCTGCCTGTGTGCCTGTGCCTGCCTGTATGCCTGTGCCTGCCTGTGTGCCTGCGCCTGCCTGTATGCCTGCGCCTGCCTGTGTGCCTGCGCCTGCCTGTGTGCCTGTACGTGTGTGCCTGCCTGTATGCCTGTCGCCTGTGTGCCTGCGCCTGCCTGTGTGCCTGTGCCTGCCTGTATGCCTGTGCGCCTGTATGCCTGCGCCTGCCTGTGTGCCTGTGCACTGTGCCTGCCTTGTGCCTGTGCCTGCCTGTATGCCTGCCTGCCTGTATGCCTGCGCCTGCCTGTGTGCCTGCGCCTGCCTGTATGCCTGTGCCTGCCTGTGTGCCTGCGCCTGCCTGTGTGCCTGTGCCTGCCTGTAGCCTGCCTGTGTGCCTGCGCCTGCCTGTGTGCCTGCGCCTGCCTGTATGCCTGGAGTCTGCCTGTGTGCCTGAGCCTGCCTGTGTGCCTGGAGTCTGCCTGTGTGCCTGGCCTGCCTGTGTGCCTGAGTCTGCCTGTGCCTGCGCCTGCCTGTGTGCCTGGGTCTGCCTGTGTGCCTGCGCCTGCCTGTGTGCCTGCCTGTGTGCCTGTGCCTGCCTGTGTGCCTGTGCCTGTGCCTGCCTGTGTGCCTGTGCCTGCCTGTGTGCCTGCCTGTGTGCCTGCGCCTGCCTGTGTGCCTGGGTCTGCCTGTGTGCCCTGGAGCCTGCCTGTGTGCCTGTGCCTGCCTGTGTGCCTGTGCCTGCCTGTGTGCCTGCACCTGCCTGTGTGCCTGTGCCTGTGCCTGTGCATGCCTGTGCCTGCCTGTGTGCCTGTGCCTGCCTGTGCGCCTGTGCCTGCCTGTGCCCTGTGCCTGCCTGTGTGCCTGTGCCTGCCTGTATGCCTGTGCCTGCCTGTGTGCCTGTGCCTGCCTGTGCCTGCCTGCCTGTGCCTGTGCCTGCCTGTGTGCCTGTGCCTGTGCCTGCCTGTGCCTGTGCCTGCCTGTGCACCTGTGCCTGCCTGTGTGCCTGTGCCTGCCTGTGTGCCTGCATGCCTGCCTGTGTGCCTGTGCCTGCCTGTGTGCCTGTGCCTGCCTGCCTGTGCCTGCCTGCCTGCCTGCCTGTGCCTGTGCCTGCCTGTGTGCCTGTGCCTGCCTGTGCCTGCCTGTATGCCTGTGCCTGCCTGTGTGCCTGTGCCTGCCTGCATGCCTGTGCCTGCCTGTGTGCCTGCCTGTGCCTGCCTGTGTGCCTGCGCCTGCCTGTGTGCCTGCGCCTGCCTGTGCGTGCCTGTGCCTGCCTGTGTGCCTGTGCCTGCCTGTGTGCCTGCTGCCTGCCTGTGTGCCTGTGCCTGTGCCTGCCTGTGCCTGCCTGTGCCTGCCTGCAGTGCCTGTGCCTGCCTGTGTGCCTGTGCCTGCCTGTGTGCCTGTGCCTGCCTGTGTGCCTGTGCCTGCCTGTGTGCCTGTGCCTGCCTGTGTGCCTGTGCCTGCCTGTATGCCTGCGCCTGTGTGCACTGTGCCTGCCTGTGTGCCTGTGCACTGCCTGTGTGCCTGTGCCTGCCTGTACCTGCCTGCGCACTGCCTGTGTGCCTGCGCCTGCCTGTATGCCTGTGCCTGCGCCTGTACCTGCGCCTGCCTGTGCCTGCCTGTATGCCTGCGTGCCTGTGCCTGTG
>NW_027003261.1:0-10000 GCF_036934945.1 Oncorhynchus masou masou
GATCTAATTTGACACTTATAGTTATACTCCGTTATCGTTGTAAGCGGTGGCGGAGCACGCGAGGCGATATTGAAAATCATACCATTGTATGCTATATAAATGTTATATCGCCCACTTCAATGTTTGTAGATCTGTAAGGTGGAAGCAATAAACTGGTGCGCGTTGGTGTTGGAAACGGTGGTGCGCGTTGGTGTTGGAAACGGTGGTGCGCGTTGGTGTTGGAAACGGTGGTGCGCGTTGGTGTTGGAAACGGTGGTGCGTGTGTGTTGGACACGGTAACCTTCCGGTTAGTAGTCCAACACTCAAACCACTAGGAGACCCTGCCGCCCCAATTGAACAACGTGTTTAAATGTATTTTGCGACGTGAGCTGTGTGGTCAGCATGTTACATTAAGGGTTTAGGGCCGAGGGATTGGGAGTGGGGGAGGGAGTGGGGGAGGGAGAGGGGGTGTGATATGGGACCGGCTGTTAACATTACATTAGCTGATAACCTCTCCTCCAGGTAGAATCAATCCACAACTTGTCATCGACTAGTCAGGTAGATACTCAGAATGGTCCTAAAACAACCCCTAACCCATGATGACCTCTCCTCCTCCAGGTGGGGGAGGAAGCTGGTAATGGTGGCCTCCCAGAGGTTAAGGTTCAGGGTGTTAATAGGTGACGGAGGAGACCCGGACTTGAAGCTGACTGACCACTCATACTGTATCCTGGAGAGGGTGGGGAGGGCCCGCTGGCAGGGAGAGCTACAGCGAGACCTGCACTCCTGCTCATTCAAGTAGGAAAACACATTGCTACCTCTTTAGCTACTCCTGCTCATTCAAGTAGGAAAACACATTGCTACCTCTTTAGCTACTCCTGCTCATTCAAGTAGGAAAACACATCTCTACCTCTTTAGCTACAGCGAGACCTGCACTCCTGCTCATTCAAGTAGGAAAAACACATCTCTACCTCTTTAGCTACTCCTGCTCATTCAAGTAGCAAAACACATTGCTACCTCTTTAGCTACTGAGAGATGTGTACTCCTGCTCATTCAAGTAGGAAAACACATTGCTACCTCTTTAGCTACTGAGAGATGTGTACTCCTGCTCATTCAAGTAGGAAAACACATTGCTACCTCTTTAGCTACTCCTGCTCATTCAAGTAGGAAAAAACATTGCTACCTCTTTAGCTACTCCTGCTCATTCAAGTAGGAAAACACATCGCTACCTCTTTAGCTACAGCGAGACCTGCACTCCTGCTCATTCAAGTAGGAAAACACATTGCTACCTCTTTAGCTACTCCTGCTCATTCAAGTAGGAAAACACATTGCTACCTCTTTAGCTACTGAGAGACCTGCGCTCCTGCTCATTCAAGTAGGAAAACACATTGCTACCTCTTTAGCTACTCCTGCTCATTCAAGTAGGAAAACACATTGCTACCTCTTTAGCTACTCCCGCTCATTCAAGTAGGAAAACACATTGCTACCTCTTTAGCTACTCCTGCTCATTCAAGTAGGAAAAACACATTGCTACCTCTTTAGCTACTCCTGCTCATTCAAGTAGGAAAACACATTGCTACCTCTTTAGCTACTCCTGCTCATTCAAGTAGGTTAAACACATTGCTACCTCTTTAGCTACTCCTGCTCATTCAAGTAGGAAAACACATTGCTACCTCTTTAGCTACTCCTGCTCATTCAAGTAGGAAAACACATTGCTACCTCTTTAGCTACTCCTGCTCATTCAAGTAGGAAAACACATTGCTACCTCTTTAGCTACTCCTGCTCATTCAAGTAGGAAAAACATATTGCTACCTCTTTAGCTACTCCTGCTCATTCAAGTAGGAAAACACATTGCTACCTCTTTAGCTACTCCTGCTCATTCAAGTAGCTGGCTTGACAGGAAAACCACAGTGATCTCCTCTACCTCTTTAGTGTTTATGTACCAGCATGCTCTCTGTCACTTTCTCATCTCTGCAAAGTTGCTGGAATACCACTTATTGTCTGTTCTGATTGGTCACACTATGTAATAAGCTGCGTTGTGATTGGTGCAGGACGGACCCGAGGAAGATGCACTACTTGAGGAAGTCTCTGACACAGAATGATCTGATCACCATGCAGTCTCATGTCCTCAGACTGGCCAGCGGAGCACAGCAACACTCCATACTGCTCCTGCTCAAACGCTTCCACGTCGACCGGTCAGTACACACTCTCTAACCTGATTCAGTTCTAAACCTGATTCAGTTCTAAACCTGATTCAGTTCTAAACCTGATTCAGTTCTAAACCTGATTCACTCTCTAACCTGATTCAGTTCTAAACCTGATTCAGTTCTAAACCTGATTCACTCTCTAACCTGATTCAGTTCTAAACCTGATTCAGTTCTAAACCTGATTCACTCTCTAACCTGATTCACTCTCTAACCTGATTCACTCTCTAACCTGATTCAGTTCTAAACCTGATTCAGTTCTAAACCTGATTCAGTTCTAAACCTGATTCACTCTCTAACCTGATTCAGTTCTAAACCTGATTCACTCTCTAACCTGATTCAGTTCTAAACCTGATTCAGTTCTAAACCTGATTCACTCTCTAAACCTGATTCACTCTCTAAACCTGATTCACTCTCTAAACCTGATTCACTCTCTAAACCTGATTCAGTTCTAAACCTGATTCAGTTCTAAACCTGATTCACTCTCTAACCTGATTGCAATGTAAGGCAGGTGGTTACAGCGTTGGACTAGTTAACTGTAAGGTTGCAAGATTGAATCCCCGAGTTGACAAGGTAAAAATCTGTCGCTGTGCCCCTGAACAAGGCAGTTAACCCACCGTTCCTCGTCCATCATTTAAAATAAGAATGTGTTCTTCACTAACTTGCCTAGTTAAATAAAGGTGTAACATTTTTTTGGGGGGGCCCCAAATCGGTGTCCAAAAATACCAATTGTTATGAATAATTAAGGCCGATTTCAAGTTATCTGCCATTCCGATTAATCGGTCGACCTCTAGTATTTACAATGGTGTTTGTTCTTCACTGGTTGGCCTTTTCTCGTGGCAACAGGTCACACATCTTGCTGCTGTGATGGCACACTGTGGAATTTCACCCAGTAGATATGGGAGTTTATCAAAATTGGGTTTGTTTTTGAATTCTTTGTGGGTCTGTGTAATCTGAGGGAAATATGTCTCTCTAATATGGTCATACATTGGGCAGGAGGTTAGGAAGTGCAGCTCAGTTTCCACCTCATTTTGTGGGCAGTGTGCACATAGCCTGTCTTCTCTTGAGAGCCATGTCTGCCTACGACGGCCTTTCTCAATAGCAAGGCTATGCTCGCTGAGTCTGTACATAGTCAAAGCTTTCCTTAATTTTGGGTCAGTCACAGTGGTCAGGTATTCTGCCAATGTGTACTCTCTGTTTAGGGCCAAATAGCATTCTAGTTTGCTCTGTTTTTTTGTTAATTCTTTCCAATGTGTCAAGTAATTATCTTTTTGTTTTCTCATGATTTGGTTGGGTCTCTCTCTGTCTCTCTAGGCGTAGTAAGTATGATATCCTGATGGAGTTGACCTCTAACCTCCTGTCAGAGGCGCCCAACCACACAGCCTCCATGATCACACTACGAGACCAACTGGTGAGACCTCTGTGTTCCAGTCAACATTGCATCGTTGAGCGGACCTTGTATGCATGTGTACCAGGACATGCAGTGTGTGGTTAGAGAGTGTACCAGGACATGCAGTGTGTGGTTAGAGAGTGTGTACCAGGACATGCAGTGTGTGGTTAGAGAGTGTGTACCAGGACATGCAGTGTGTGGTTAGAGAGTGTACCAGGACATGCAGTGTGTGGTTAGAGAGTGTGTATCAGCAGTGTGTGGTTAGAGAGTGTGTATCAGGACAATGTGTGGTTAGAGAGTGTGTATCAGGACAATGTGTGGTTAGAGAGTGTACCAGGACATGCAGTGTGTGGTTAGAGAGTGTGTATCAGGACAGTGTGAGGTTAGAGAGTGTACCAGGACATGCAGTGTGTGGTTAGAGAGTGTGTATCAGCAGTGTGTGGTTAGAGAGTGTGTATCAGGACAGTGTGTGGTTAGAGAGTGTGTACCAGGACATGCAGTGTGTGGTTAGAGAGTGTGTATCAGCAGTGTGTGGTTAGAGAGTGTGTATCAGGACAGTGTGTGGTTAGAGAGTGTGTATCAGGACAATGTGTGGTTAGAGAGTGTGTATCAGGACAGTGTGTGGTTAGAGAGTGTGTGGTTAGAGAGTGTGTATCAGGACAGTGTGTGGTTAGAGAGTGTGTGGTTAGAGAGTGTGTATCAGCAGTGTGTGGTTAGAGAGTGTGAGGTTAGAGTGTGTATCAGCAGTGTGTGGTTAGAGTGTGTATCAGGACAGTGTGTGGTTAGAGAGTGTATCAGGACAGTGTGTGGTTAGAGTGTGTATCAGGACAGTGTGTGGTTAGAGAGTGTATCAGCAGTGTGTGGTTAGAGAGTGTGTATCAGCAGTGTGTGGTTAGAGAGTGTGTATCAGCAGTGTGTGGTTAGAGAGTGTGTATCAGCAGTGTGTGGTTAGAGAGTGTGTATCAGCAGTGTGTGGTTAGAGAGTGTGTATCAGGACAGTGTGAGGTTAGAGAGTGTATCAGGACAGTGTGTGGTTAGAGAGTGTGTATCAGGACAGTGTGTGGTTAGAGAGTGTGTATCAGCAGTGTGTGGTTAGAGAGTGTGTATCAGGACAGTGTGTGGTTAGAGAGTGTGTATCAGGACAGTGTGTGGTTAGAGAGTGTGTATCAGGACAGTGTGTGGTTAGAGAGTGTGTATCAGGACAGTGTGAGGTTAGAGAGTGTGTGGTTAGAGAGTGTGTATCAGGACAGTGTGTGGTTAGAGAGTGTGTATCAGGACAGTGTGAGGTTAGAGAGTGTGTATCAGGACAGTGTGTGGTTAGAGAGTGTGTATCAGCAGTGTGTGGTTAGAGAGTGTGTATCAGGACAGTGTGTGGTTAGAGAGTGTGTATCAGGACAGTGTGTGGTTAGAGAGTGTGTATCAGCAGTGTGTGGTTAGAGAGTGTGTATCAGGACAGTGTGTGGTTAGAGAGTGTGTATCAGGACAGTGTGTGGTTAGAGAGTGTGTATCAGGACAGTGTGTGGTTAGAGAGTGTGTATCAGGACAGTGTGTGGTTAGAGAGTGTGTATCAGGACAGTGTGTGGTTAGAGAGTGTGTATCAGGACAGTGTGTGGTTAGAGAGTGTGTATCAGGACAGTGTGTGGTTAGAGTGTGTGTATCAGGACAGTGTGTGGTTAGAGTGTGTATCAGCAGTGTGTATCAGCAGTGTGTTTTCTCTCTGCAGAGTATCGGTGAGAGGACCTTCAAGCGTATGTATCAGTACATGCAAGCAGCCAAACTGGTCCAAGTGGTCATTAAACCAGTTGAACACCTCAACCCTACTGTAGGCCCCTGTGATACCAGGAGAGGTATGTACCCTACCTCACTACCTCAACCCTACAGTAGGCCCCTGTGATACCAGGAGGGGTATGTACCCTACCTCACTACCTCAACCCTACAGTAGGCCCCTGTGATACCAGGAGAGGTATGTACCCTACCTCATTACCTCACTACCTCAACCCTACAGTAGGCCCCTGTGATACCAGGAGAGGTATGTACCCTACCTCACTACCTCAGTACCTCAACCCTACAGTCGGCCCCTGTGATACCAGGAGAGGTATGTACCCTACCTCACTACCTCAACCCTACAGTAGGCCCCTGTGATACCAGGAGAGGTATGTACCCTACCTCATTACCTCACTACCTCAACCCTACAGTAGGCCCCTGTGATACCAGGAGAGGTATGTACCCTACCTCACTACCTCAGTACCTCAACCCTACAGTAGGCCCCTGTGATACCAGGAGGGGTATGTACCCTACCTCACTACCTCAACCCTACAGTAGGCCCCTGTGATACCAGGAGAGGTATGTACCCTACCTCACTACCTCACTACCTCAACCCTACAGTAGGCCCCTGTGATACCAGGAGAGGTATGTACCCTACCTCACTACCTCAACCCTACAGTAGGCCCCTGTGATACCAGGAGAGGTATGTACCCTACCTCACTACCTCAACCCTACAGTCGGCCCCTGTGATACCAGGAGCGGTATGTACCCTACCTCTTCTCCTAGACACTAGTCTGACGGCTGGTTCTCCTAGACGCTAGTCTGACGGCTGGTTCTCCTAGACGCTAGTCTGACGGCTGGTTCTCCTAGACGCTAGTCTGACGGCTGGTTCTCCTAGACGCTAGTCTGACGGCTGGTTCTCCTAGACGCTAGTCTGAGGGCTGGTTCTCCTAGACGCTAGTCTGACGGCTGGTTCTCCTAGACGCTAGTCTGACGGCTGGTTCTCCTAGACGCTAGTCTGACGGCTGGTTCTCCTAGACACTAGTCTGACGGCTGGTTCTCCTAGACGCTAGTCTGACGGCTGGTTCTCCTAGACGCTAGTCTGACGGCTGGTTCTCCTAGACGCTAGTCTGACGGCTGGTTCTCCTAGACGCTAGTCTGACGGCTGGTTCTCCTAGACACTAGTCTGACGGCTGGTTCTCCTAGACACTAGTCTGACTGCTGGTTCTGACGGCTGGTTCTCCTAGACGCTAGTCTGACGGCTGGTTCTCCTAGACGCTAGTCTGACGGCTGGTTCTCCTAGACACTAGTCTGACGGCTGGTTCTCCTAGACACTAGTCTGACGGCTGGTTCTGACGGCTGGTTCTCCTACACACTAGTCTGACGGCTGGTTCTCCTAGACACTAGTCTGACTGCTGGTTCTGACGGCTGGTTCTCCTAGACACTAGTCTGACGGCTGGTTCTCCTGGACGCTAGTCTGACTGCTGGTTCTGACGGCTGGTTCTCCTGGACACTAGTCTGACGGCTGGTTCTCCTAGACGCTAGTCTGACGGCTGGTTCTCCTAGACGCTAGTCTGACGGCTGGTTCTCCTAGACGCTAGTCTGACGGCTGGTTCTCCTAGACGCTAATCTGACGGCTGGTTCTCCTCGACGCTAGTCTGACGGCTGGTTCTCCTCGACGCTAGTCTGACGGCTGGTTCTCCTCGACGCTAGTCTGACGGCTGGTTCTCCTCGACGCTAGTCTGAGGGCTGGTTCTCCTAGACGCTAGTCTGAGGGCTGGTTCTCCTAGACGCTAGTCTGAGGGCTGGTTCTCCTAGACGCTAGTCTGAGGGCTGGTTCTCCTAGACGCTAGTCTGAGGGCTGGTTCTCCTAGACGCTAGTCTGAGGGCTGGTTCTCCTAGACGCTAGTCTGACGGCTGGTTCTCCTAGACGCTAGTCTGACGGCTGGTTCTCCTAGACGCTAGTCTGACGGCTGGTTCTGACGGCTGGTTCTCCTAGACACTAGTCTGACTGCTGGTTCTCCTAGACACTAGTCTGACGGCTGGTTCTGACGGCTGGTTCTCCTAGACACTAGTCTGACGGCTGGTTCTCCTAGACACTAGTCTGACTGCTGGTTCTCCTAGACACTAGTCTGACGGCTGGTTCTCCTGGACGCTAGTCTGACTGCTGGTTCTGACGGCTGGTTCTCCTATACGCTAGTCTGACGGCTGGGTCTCCTTGACTCTAGTCTGACGGCTGGTTCTCCTGGACGCTAGTCTGACGGCTGGTTCTCCTGGACGCTAGTCTGACGGCTGGTTCTCCTAGACGCTAGTCTGACGGCTGGTTCTCCTAGACGCTAGTCTGACGGCTGGTTCTCCTAGACGCTAGTCTGAGGGCTGGTTCTCCTCGACGCTAGTCTGAGGGCTGGTTCTCCTCGACGCTAGTCTGAGGGCTGGTTCTCCTAGACGCTAGTCTGAGGGCTGGTTCTCCTAGACGCTAGTCTGAGGGCTGGTTCTCCTAGACGCTAGTCTGAGGGCTGGTTCTCCTAGACGCTAGTCTGAGGGCTGGTTCTCCTAGACGCTAGTCTGAGGGCTGGTTCTCCTAGACGCTAGTCTGAGGGCTGGTTCTCCTAGACGCTAGTCTGAGGGCTGGTTCTCCTAGACGCTAGTCTGAGGGCTGGTTCTCCTAGACGCTAGTCTGAGGGCTGGTTCTCCTAGACGCTAGTCTGAGGGCTGGTTCTCCTAGACGCTAGTCTGAGGGCTGGTTCTCCTAGACGCTAGTCTGAGGGCTGGTTCTCCTAGACGCTAGTCTGAGGGCTGGTTCTCCTAGACGCTAGTCTGAGGGCTGGTTCTCCTAGACGCTAGTCTGAGGGCTGGTTCTCCTAGACGCTAGTCTGAGGGCTGGTTCTCCTAGACGCTAGTCTGAGGGCTGGTTCTCCTAGACGCTAGTCTGAGGGCTGGTTCTCCTAGACGCTAGTCTGAGGGCTGGTTCTCCTAGACGCTAGTCTGAGGGCTGGTTCTCCTAGACGCTAGTCTGAGGGCTGGTTCTCCTAGACGCTAGTCTGAGGGCTGGTTCTCCTAGACGCTAGTCTGAGGGCTGGTTCTCCTAGACGCTAGTCTGAGGGCTGGTTCTCCTAGACGCTAGTCTGAGGGCTGGTTCTCCTAGACGCTAGTCTGACGGCTTGGTTCTCCTAGACGCTAGTCTGACTGCTGGTTCTGACGGCTGGTTCTCCTAGACGCTAGTCTGACTGCTGGTTCTGACGGCTGGTTCTCCTAGACGCTAGTCTGACGGCTGGTTCTCCTAGACGCTAGTCTGAGGGCTGGTTCTCCTAGACGCTAGTCTGAGGGCTGGTTCTCCTAGACGCTAGTCTGAGGGCTGGTTCTCCTAGACGCTAGTCTGAGGGCTGGTTCTCCTAGACGCTAGTCTGAGGGCTGGTTCTCCTAGACGCTAGTCTGACGGCTGGTTCTCCTAGACGCTAGTCTGACTGCTGGTTCTGACGGCTGGTTCTCCTAGACGCTAGTCTGACTGCTGGTTCTGACGGCTGGTTCTCCTAGACGCTAGTCTGACTGCTGGTTCTGACGGCTGGTTCTCCTAGACGCTAGTCTGACGGCTGGTTCTCCTAGACGCTAGTCTGACGGCTGGTTCTCCTAGACGCTAGTCTGACGGCTGGTTCTCCTAGACGCTAGTCTGACGGCTGGTTCTCCTAGACACTAGTCTGACGGCTGGTTCTCCTACACACTAGTCTGACGGCTGGTTCTCCTAGACACTAGTCTGACTGCTGGTTCTGACGGCTGGTTCTCCTAGACACTAGTGTGACGGCTGGTTCTCCTGGACGCTAGTCTGACTGCTGGTTCTGACGGCTGGTTCTCCTGGACACTAGTCTGACGGCTGGTTCTCCTAGACGCTAGTCTGACGGCTGGTTCTCCTAGACGCTAGTCTGACGGCTGGTTCTCCTAGACGCTAGTCTGACGGCTGGTTCTCCTAGACGCTAATCTGACGGCTGGTTCTCCTCGACGCTAGTCTGACGGCTGGTTCTCCTCGACGCTAGTCTGACGGCTGGTTCTCCTCGACGCTAGTCTGACGGCTGGTTCTCCTCGACGCTAGTCTGAGGGCTGGTTCTCCTCGACGCTAGTCTGAGGGCTGGTTCTCCTAGACGCTAGTCTGAGGGCTGGTTCTCCTAGACGCTAGTCCTACGGCTGGTTCTCCTAGACGCTAGTCTGACGGCTGGTTCTCCTAGACGCTAGTCTGACGGCTGGTTCTGACGGCTGGTTCTCCTAGACACTAGTCTGACGGCTGGTTCTCCTAGACACTAGTCTGACTGCTGGTTCTCCTAGACACTAGTCTGACGGCTGGTTCTGACGGCTGGTTCTCCTAGACACTAGTCTGACGGCTGGTTCTCCTAGACACTAGTCTGACTGCTGGTTCTCCTAGACACTAGTCTGACGGCTGGTTCTCCTGGACGCTAGTCTGACTGCTGGTTCTGACGGCTGGTTCTCCTATACGCTAGTCTGACGGCTGGGTCTCCTTGACTCTAGTCTGACGGCTGGTTCTCCTGGACGCTAGTCTGACGGCTGGTTCTCCTGGACGCTAGTCTGACGGCTGGTTCTCCTAGACGCTAGTCTGACGGCTGGTTCTCCTAGACGCTAGTCTGACGGCTGGTTCTCCTCGACGCTAGTCTGAGGGCTG
>NW_027003261.1:15000-52500 GCF_036934945.1 Oncorhynchus masou masou
ACACCTTATACTGACCCAACACCTTATACTGACCCAACACCTTATACTGACCCAACACCTTATACTGACCCAACACCTTATACTGACCCAACACCTTATACTGACCCAACACCTTATACTGACCCAACACCTTATACTGACCCAACACCTTATACTGACCCAACACCTTATACTGACCCAACACCTTATACTGACCCAACACCTTATACTGACCCAACACCTTATACTGACCCAACACCTTATACTGACCCAACACCTTATACTGACCCAACACCTTATACTGACCCAACACCTTATACTGACCCAACACCTTATACTGACCCAACATTTTAAATGCTGACCCAACACCTTAAATGCTGACCCAACACCTTAAATGCTGACCCAACACCTTATACTGACCCAACACCTTATACTGACCCAACATTTTAAATACTGACCCAACACCTTAAATACTGACCCAACATTTTAAATACTGACCCAACATTTTAAATACTGACCCAACACCTTAAATACTGACCCAATACCTTAAATACTGACCCAACACCTTAAATACTGACCCAACACCTTAAATACTGACCAAACTCTACTTCCTGGTAGCTCATCACTCTGCACCCATCATAGTAAGGACCCAACACCTTAAATACTGACCCAATACCTTAAATACTGACCCAATACCTTAAATACTGACCCAATACCTTAAATACTGACCCAACACCTTAAATACTGACCCAACACCTTAAATACTGACCCAATCCCTTAAATACTGACCCAACATTTTAAATAGTGACCCAACACCTTAAATAGTGACCCAACACCTTAAATAGTGACCCAACACCTTAAATGGTGACCCAACTCCTTAAATGGTGACCCAACACCTTATACTGACCCAACACCTTATACTGACCCAACACCTTATACTGACCCAACACCTTATACTGACCCAACACCTTATACTGACCCAACACCTTATACTGACCCAACACCTTATACTGACCCAACACCTTATACTGACCCAACACCTTATACTGACCCAACATTTTAAATACTGACCCAACACCTTAAATACTGACCCAACACCTTATACTGACCCAACACCTTATACTGACCCAACATTTTAAATACTGACCCAACACCTTAAATACTGACCCAACATTTTAAATACTGACCCAACATTTTAAATACTGACCCAACACCTTAAATACTGACCCAATACCTTAAATACTGACCCAACACCTTAAATACTGACCCAACACCTTAAATACTGACCAAACTCTACTTCCTGGTAGCTCATCACTCTGCACCCATCACGAGTAAGGACCCAACACCTTAAATACTGACCCAATACCTTAAATACTGACCCAATACCTTAAATACTGACCCAATACCTTAAATACTGACCCAACACCTTAAATACTGACCCAACACCTTAAATACTGACCCAATCCCTTAAATACTGACCCAACATTTTAAATAGTGACCCAACACCTTAAATAGTGACCCAACACCTTAAATAGTGACCCAACACCTTAAATAGTGACCCAACTCCTTAAATAGTGACCCAACACCTTATACTGACCCAACATTTTAAATACTGACCCAACACCTTAAATACTGACCCAACACCTTAAATACTGACCCAACACCTTAAATACTGACCTAACTCTACTTCCTGGTACCTCATCACTCTGCACCCACCCTAACACCCAATTCCCTACCCCTTAGCATCCTGTAGGGGTTCCAATCTAACTAATGCTCACTTAAGATTTCATCTCCGTTTACAGGGCATTCGGAAAGTATTCAGACCCCTTCACCTCTTCTGCATTTTACCGCCTTATTCTAAAATAACAATACACGTTAAAATCCCTCATCAGTCTACACACAACACTCCATAATTACAAAGCAAAAACAGGTTATTTAGACATTTCTGTAAAAGTTTTTTTTTTTTAAATACAAAAAAATGACATAACACATTTACTTAAGAATTCAGACCCTTTACTCAGTACTTTGGCAGCGTTTACAGCCTCGCGTCCTCTAGGGTAGGACGCTACAAGCTTGTCACACTTGTATTTGGGGAGTTTTTCCCCATTCTTCTCTGCAGATCCTCTCAAGCTCTGTTGGGTTGGATGGAGAGCGTCGCTGCACAGCTATTTTCAGGTCTCTCCAGAGATGTTCGATCGGGTTCAAGTCCGGGCTCTGGCTGGGCCACTCCAAGGACATTCAGAGACTTGTCCCGAAGCCAATCCTGCGTTGTCTTGGCTGTGTGCTTTAGGGTCGTTGTCCTGTTGGAAGGTGAACCTTCGCCCCAGTCTGAGGTCCTGAGCATTCTGGACCAGGTTTTCATCAAGGATCTCTCTGTACTTTGCTCTGTTCATCTTTCCCTCGATCCTGACGAGTCTCCCAGTCCCTGTCACTGAAAAACATCCCCACAGCATGATGCTGCCACCACCATGCTTCACCGTAGGGATTGTGCCAGGTTTCCTTCAGATGTGACACTTGGCATTCAGGCCAAAGAGTTCGTCAGTTGGTTTCATCAGCCCAGAGAGTTCGTCAGTTGGTTTCATCAGAGAATCTCGTCTTTCATGGGAGTCTTCTGAGTCTTTACATTCCTTTTGGTAAACTCCAAGCGGGCTGTTGTGAGTCTTTACATTCCTTTTGGTAAACTCCAAGCGGGCCGTTGTGAGTCTTTACATTCCTTTTGGCAAACTCCAAGCGGGCTGTTGTGAGTCTTTACATTCCTTTTGGTAAACTCCAAGCGGGCCGTTCTGAGTCTTTACATTCCTTTTGGTAAACTCCAAGCGGGCCGTTCTGAGTCTTTACATTCCTTTTGGTAAACTCCAAGCGGGTCGTTCTGAGTCTTTACATTCCTTTTGGTAAACTCCAAGCGGGCCGTTGTGAGTCTTTACATTCCTTTTGGTAAACTCCAAGCGGGCCGTTGTGAGTCTTTACATTCCTTTTGGTAAACTCCAAGCGGGCCGTTGTGAGTCTTTACATTCCTTTTGGTAAACTCCAAGCGGGCTGTTGTGAGTCTTTTACTGAGGAGTGGCTTCCGTCTGGCCACGCTACCATAAAGGCCTGATTGGTGGAGTGCTGCAGAGATGGTTGTCCTTCTGGAAGGTTCTCCCATCTCCACAGAGGAACTCTGGACGCCCAGTCAGTGACCGTCAGGTTCTTGGTCACCTCCCTGACCAAGACCCTTCTCCCCCGATTGTTCATTTTGGCCGGGCGGCCAGTTCTAGGAAGAGTCTTAGTGGCTCCAAACTTCTTCCATTTAAGAATGATGGAGGCCACTGTGTTCTTGGGGACCTTCAATGCTGCAGACATTGTTTGGTTCCCTTCCCCAGATCTGTGCCTCAACACAATCCTGTTTCGGAGATCTACAGACAATTCTTTCGACCTCATGACTTGGTTTTTGCTCTACATTTACATACATTACATTTAAGTCATTTGGCAGACGCTCTTATCCAGAGCGACTTACAAATTGGTGAATTCACCTTATGACATCCAGTGGAACAGCCACTTTACAATAGTGCATCTAAATCATTTAAGGGGGGGTGAGAAGGATTACTTTATCCTATCCTAGGTATTCCTTAAAGAGGTGGGGTTTCAGGTGTCTCCGGAAGGTGGTGATTGACTCCGTTGTCCTGGCGTCGTGAGGGAGTTTGTTCCACCATTGGGGGGCCAGAGCAGCTCTGACATGCACTGTCAACTGTGGGACCTTATATAGACAGGAGGGTGCCTTTCCAAATCATGTCCAATCAATTGAATTTACCACAGGTGGACAACAATCAAGTTGTAGAAACATCTCAAGGATGATCAATGGAAACAGGATGCAACAGGAGCTGCATTTAGTCTCATAGCAAAGAGTCTGAGTACTTATGTAAATAAGGTATTTCTGTTTTTACATTTCTAAAAACCTGTTTTCGCTTTGTCATTATGGGGTATTGTGATGTCATTATGGGGTATTGTGATGTCATTATGGGGTATTGTGACGTCATTATGGGGTATTGTGATGTCATTATGGGGTATTGTGATGTCATTATGGGGGTAGATAGTATGAATAAAAAAAAAAAATCCATTTTAGAACAAAGCTGTAACAAAATGTGGAAAAAGTGAAGGAGTCTGAATACTTTCCGAAAGCCCTGAACCTGTTCAGAACGTTGAGATGGAAAGGTTTGTTGGAGAACAGATATGATTGGCTGTCAGGTTGAGGAATTGTATCAGATCTATTTCTATCTGTGATGTTTCACGCCCCTAAATATGCCCCTGCTTTCACTTGCCTCCTACCAAAGGTGGAGCCAATCAGGAGCCAGAGCTGGAATCTTGGCTCAGCCCAGTTGAGGAGTCGTCGTCGTCGTCAAAATTCGGTCCTGACGTTTCATTGGACCAGACTGGGAGTATGTTCGCATGCAACAGCCAAGCAGAGGACAGCGTCACGGTCATCGAGGAGATCCCCAGTCAGAAGGTGTGGCCTGTAGAGAGTGTCTCTCAAACATTATGATGTAGAGATGTCTTTAAGTCGAGTTCCCTGTCTGAACCCCCCCGGTCTCTGTTGGGCCAGGAGCACCACCGCCAGACCTACCGCCTGCTGAAGAGGAAGAATGTGATTGTGGAAGCTGTTCAGAGCCTCAAGATCATAGAGGGCCTCTTCACGTCAGTCACACCACTTCCTGTCTCACTGGGATTTGTTGTTAAAAAAATAAATAATAATAATTCTCAATCTGATTTATACTGTTCTTCTCATCCCCCCTCCTCTCTGTCCCTCTCTCCCCCTTCCTCCCCCTCCTCCCTCTCTTCCTCTCTCCCCCTCCTCTGTCCCTCTGTCCCTCCTCTCTGTCCCTCTGTCTCGGTCTCTCTCGTCTCTGTCTCTGTCTCTCTCCCTCTCCCCCCTCCTCCCTCTCTTCCTCTCTGTCCCTCCTCTCTGTCCCTCCTCTCTGTCTCTCTCTCTGTCTCTCTCTCTGTCCCTCCTCTCTGTCTCTCTCTCTGTCTCTCTCTCTGTCCCTCTGTCTCTCCCTCTCCCCCCTCCTCCCTCTCGTCCTCTCTGTCCCTCTAGAATCCAGAGGTTGGTTCAGGATGAGGAGAAGCTAGATGGAGTGAACACTAAGTGTTGTAAGAAGTCTATCCTGCGTCTCATCAGATCTCTGTCTAAAGAGGGAATGCTCAAACTGTTCAGGACCACTGTGATACAGGACGGAGTCAGCAAGAAGGTACACACACACACACACACCGGGCACACACACACTGGATACACACTGGACACACACACACCGGACACACGTGCGCGCGCACACACACAGACATAATTCACACGCTGCATTTACAGCGTGTTACCATGACCACACACCTGTAGATGATTCAACTAGTTTCTCTAACAGTTTATCACTTTTTCTTCTCTTCTCCCCCTCCTCCTCATCTCCTCCTCCTATCCCCCCCTCCCCCTCCTCCTCTCCTCCCCCTCCTCTCTTCTCCTCCCCTCCTCCTCTTATCCCTCTCCTCCCCCCTCCCCCTCTCCTCCTCCTCTCCTCCCCCTCTCCTCCCCCTCCCTCCTCCTCTCCTCCAGGTGGAGTTTATAGTCCACCCCTCTGTCTCTCCTAGTGATGCTTTAGTGAAGTCGGCTATAGAACAGGTCCGCTTCCGCATCTCCAGCTCCTACCCTGCTGCACGGTGAGACAGACAGACAGACAGACAGACAGACAGACAGACCCTGCTGCACGGTGAGACAGACAGACAGACAGACAGACAGACAGACCCTGCTGCACGGTGAGACAGACAGACAGACAGACAGACAGGCAGACAGACAGACAGACAGACAGACCCTGCTGCACGGTGAGACAGACAGACAGACAGACAGACCCTGCTGCACGGTGAGACAGACAGACAGACAGACAGACAGACCCTGCTGCACGGTGAGACAGACAGACAGGCAGACAGACAGGCAGACAGACAGACAGACAGACAGACCCTGCTGCACGGTGAGACAGACAGACAGACAGACCCTGCTGCACGGTGAGACAGACAGACAGACAGACAGACAGACCCTGCTGCACGGTGAGACAGACAGACAGACAGACAGGCCCTGCTGCACAGTGAGACAGACAGACAGACAGACCCTGCTGCACGGTGAGACAGACAGACAGACAGACAGACCCTGCTGCACGGTGAGACAGACAGACAGACAGACAGACCCTGCTGCACGGTGAGACAGACAGGCAGACAGACAGACAGACAGACCCTGCTGCACGGTGAGACAGACAGACAGACAGACCCTGCTGCACGGTGAGACAGACAGACAGACAGACAGACAGACAGACCCTGCTGCACGGTGAGACAGACAGACAGACAGACCCTGCTGCACGGTGAGACAGACAGACAGGCAGACAGACAGACAGACAGACAGACCCTGCTGCACGGTGAGACAGACAGACAGACAGACAGACCCTGCTGCACGGTGAGACAGACAGACAGACAGACAGACAGACAGACCCTGCTGCACGGTGAGACAGACAGACAGACAGACAGACAGACAGACAGACAGACAGACAGACCCTGCTGCACGGTGAGACAGACAGACAGACAGACAGACAGACCCTGCTGCACGGTGAGACAGACAGACAGGCAGACAGACAGACAGACAGACCCTGCTGCACGGTGAGACAGACAGACAGACAGACAGACCCTGCTGCACGGTGAGACAGACAGACAGACAGACAGACCCTGCTGCACGGTGAGACAGACAGACAGACAGACAGGCCCTGCTGCACAGTGAGACAGACAGACAGACAGACCCTGCTGCACGGTGAGACAGACAGACAGACAGACAGACCCTGCTGCACGGTGAGACAGACAGACAGACCCTGCTGCACGGTGAGACAGACAGACAGACAGACAGACAGACAGACAGACAGACCCTGCTGCACGGTGAGACAGACAGACAGACAGACCCTGCTGCACGGTGAGACAGACAGGCAGACAGACAGACAGACAGACCCTGCTGCACGGTGAGACAGACAGACAGACAGACCCTGCTGCACGGTGAGACAGACAGACAGACAGACCCTGCTGCACGGTGAGACAGACAGACAGACAGACCCTGCTGCACGGTGAGACAGACAGACAGACAGACAGACAGACAGACAGACAGACCCTGCTGCACGGTGAGACAGACAGACAGACCCTGCTGCACGGTGAGACAGACGGACAGACAGACAGACAGACCCTGCTGCACGGTGAGACAGACAGACAGACCCTGCTGCACGGTGAGACAGACGGACAGACAGACAGACAGACCCTGCTGCACGGTGAGACAGACAGACAGACAGACAGACCCTGCTGCACGGTGAGACAGACAGACAGACAGACAGACAGACCCTGCTGCACGGTGAGACAGACAGACAGACAGACAGACAGACAGACCCTGCTGCACGGTGAGACAGACAGACAGACAGACAGACCCTGCTGCACGGTGAGACAGACAGACAGACAGACCCTGCTGCACGGTGAGACAGACAGACAGACAGACAGACAGACAGACAGACAGACAGACAGACAGACCCTGCTGCACGGTGAGACAGACAGACAGACAGACAGACCCTGCTGCACGGTGAGACAGACAGACAGACCCTGCTGCACGGTGAGACAGACAGACAGACAGACAGGCCCTGCTGCACGGTGAGACAGACAGAGAGACAGACAGACAGACAGACCCTGCTGCACGGTGAGACAGACAGACAGTCAGACAGGCCCTGCTGCACGGTGAGACAGACAGACAGACAGACCCTGCTGCACGGTGAGACAGACAGACAGACAGACAGACCCTGCTGCACGGTGAGACAGACAGACAGACAGACCCTGCTGCACGGTGAGACAGACAGACAGACAGACCCTGCTGCACGGTGAGACAGACAGACAGACAGACAGACAGACCCTGCTGCATGGTGAGACAGACAGACAGACCCTGCTGCACGGTGAGACAGACAGACAGACAGACAGACCCTGCTGCACGGTGAGACAGACAGACAGACCCTGCTGCACGGTGAGACAGACAGACAGACCCTGCTGCACGGTCAGACAGACAGACAGACAGACAGACAGACAGACAGGCCCTGCTGCACGGTGAGACAGACAGACAGACAGACAGACAGACCCTGCTGCACGGTGAGACAGACAGACAGACAGACAGGCCCTGCTGCACGGTGAGACAGACAGACAGACAGACCCTGCTGCACGGTGAGACAGACAGACAGACAGACAGACCCTGCTGCACGGTGAGACAGACAGACAGACAGACAGACAGACAGACAGACAGACCCTGCTGCACGGTGAGACAGACAGACAGACAGACAGACAGACAGACCCTGCTGCACGGTGACACAGACAGACAGACAGACAGACAGACAGACCCTGCTGCACGGTGAGACAGACAGACAGACAGACAGACTTAAGAGTGTGTAAAGACTCCTCTCTTTCATTTCTCTCTCCTTCTTTCTTGCCTTCTCTCTCTTTCTCTATCCTTCGCTCTCTATCCGTCTCTCTCTATCCTCTCTCTCCCTCTCTCCATCCTCCTCTCTCTCTCTGTAGTAATGAAATGCAGGAAGAGGAGAAGGCTAAGGAGAGAGAGAGGAGCAGTGTGGGAAATGAGGTCCCTGCTAAACCCCAGAATATGAGAACAGAGGACAAGATCGGAGACAAAGACAAACAACTGAAGAACTTCAAACCTTCTATAGGTAAACTTCTGTGTGGCGTGAGATGGTTGTTACCCTGCTACCTGGAACGTGACTGTTCAGTAGCTGAGATGGTTGTTACCCTGCTACCTGGAACGTGACTGTTCAGTAGCTGAGATGGTTGTTACCCTGCTACCTGGAACGTGACTGTTCAGTAGCTGAGATGGTTGTTACCCTGCTACCTGGAACGTGACTGTTCAGTAGCTGAGATGGTTGTTACCCTGCTACCTGGAACGTGACTGTTCAGTAGCTGAGATGGTTGTTACCCTGCTACCTGGAACGTGACTGTTCAGTAGCTGAGATGGTTGTTACCCTGCTACCTGGAACGTGACTGTTCAGTAGCTGAGATGGTTGTTACCCTGCTACCTGGAACCTGACTGTTCAGTAGCTGAGATGGTTGTTACCCTGCTACCTGGAACGTGACTGTTCAGTAGCTGAGATGGTTGTTAACCTGCTACCTGGAACGTGACTGTTCAGTAGCTGAGATGGTTGTTACCCTGGAACCTGACTGTTCAGTAGCTGAGATGGTTGTTACCCTGCTACCTGGAACGTGACTGTTCAGTAGCTGAGATGGTTGTTATCCTGCTACCTGGAACGTGACTGTTCAGTAGCTGAGATGGTTGTTACCCTGCTACCTGGAACGTGACTGTTCAGTAGCTGAGATGGTTGTTACCCTGCTACCTGGAACCTGACTGTTCAGTAGCTGAGATTGTTGTTACCCTGCTACCTGGAACGTGACTGTTCAGTAGCTGAGATGGTTGTTACCCTGCTACCTGGAACGTGACTGTTCAGTAGCTGAGATGGTTGTTACCCTGCTACCTGGAACGTGACTGTTCAGTAGCTGAGATGGTTGTTACCCTGCTACCTGGAACGTGACTGTTCAGTAGCTGAGATGGTTGTTACCCTGCTACCTGGAACGTGACTGTTCAGTAACTGAGATGGTTGTTACCCTGATACCTGGAACGTGACTGTTCAGTAGCTGAGATGGTTGTTACCCTGCTACCTGGAACGTGACTGTTCAGTAGCTGAGATGGTTGTTACCCTGCTACCTGGAACGTGACTGTTCAGTAGCTGAGATGGTTGTTTCCCTGCTACCTGGAACGTGACTGTTCAGTAGCTGAGATGGTTGTTACCCTGCTACCTGGAACGTGACTGTTCAGTAGCTGAGATGGTTGTTACCCTGCTACCTGGAACGTGACTGTTCAGTAGCTGAGATGGTTGTTACCCTGCTACCTGGAACGTGACTGTTCAGTAGCTGAGATGGTTGTTATCCTGCTACCTGGAACGTGACTGTTCAGTAGCTGAGATGGTTGTTACCCTGGAACGTGACTGTTCAGTAGCTGAGATGGTTGTTACCCTGGAACGTGACTGTTCAGTAGCTGAGATGGTTGTTACCCTGCTACCTGGAACGTGACTGTTCAGTAGCTGAGATGGTTGTTACCCTGCTACCTGGAACCTGACTGTTCAGTAGCTGAGATGGTTGTTACCCTGCTACCTGGAACGTGACTGTTCAGTAGCTGAGATGGTTGTTAACCTGCTACCTGGAACGTGACTGTTCAGTAGCTGAGATGGTTGTTACCCTGCTACCTGGAACGTGACTGTTCAGTAGCTGAGATGGTTGTTACCCTGCTACCTGGAACGTGACTGTTCAGTAGCTGAGATGGTTGTTACCCTGCTACCTGGAACGTGACTGTTCAGTAGCTGAGATGGTTGTTACCCTGCTACCTGGAACGTGACTGTTCAGTAGCTGAGATGGTTGTTACCCTGCTACCTGGAACCTGACTGTTCAGTAGCTGAGATGGTTGTTACCCTGCTACCTGGAACGTGACTGTTCAGTAGCTGAGATGGTTGTTACCCTGCTACCTGGAACGTGACTGTTCAGTAGCTGAGATGGTTGTTACCCTGCTACCTGGAACGTGACTGTTCAGTAACTGAGATGGTTGTTAACCTGGAACGTGACTGTTCAGTAGCTGAGATGGTTGTTACCCTGCTACCTGGAACGTGACTGTTCAGTAGCTGAGATGGTTGTTACCCTGCTACCTGGAACCTGACTGTTCAGTAGCTGAGATGGTTGTTACCCTGCTACCTGGAACGTGACTGTTCAGTAGCTGAGATGGTTGTTACCCTGCTACCTGGAACGTGACTGTTCAGTAGCTGAGATGGTTGTTACCCTGCTACCTGGAACCTGACTGTTCAGTAGCTGAGATGGTTGTTAACCTGCTACCTGGAACGTGACTGTTCAGTAGCTGAGATGGTTGTAAACCTGCTACTGAGATGGTTGTTACTGGAACGTGACTGTTCAGTAGCTGAGATGGTTGTTACCCTGCTACCTGGAACGTGACTGTTCAAGTCTCTCTCTCTGTCCCCCAGTCCCAGGTCTCAAGTCTCTCTCTCTCTCTGTCTCCCCCCAGTCCCAGGTCTCAAGTCTCTCTCTCTCTCTCTCTCTCTCTCTCTCTCTCTGTCTGTCTCCCCCCAGTCCCAGGTCTCAAGTCTCTCTCTCTCTGTCCCCCCCCAGTCCCAGGTCTCAAGTCTCTCTCTCTCTCTCTCTCTCTGTCTCTGTCCCCCCAGTCCCAGGTCTTAAGTCTCTCTCTCTCTCTCTCTCCCCCCAGTCCCAGGTCTCAAGTCTCTCTCTCTCTCTCTCTGTCTCCCCCCCCAGTCCCAGGTCTCAAGTCTCTCTCTCTCTCTCTCTCTCTGTCCCCCCAGTCCCAGGTCTTAAGTCTCTCTCTCTCTCTCTCTCTCCCCCAGTCCCAGGTCTCAAGTCTCTCTCTCTCTCTCTCTCCCCCAGTCCCAGGTCTCAAGTCTCTCTCTCTCTCTCTCTCTCTGTCCCCCCCCAGTCCCAGGTCTTAAGTCTCTCTCTCTCTCTCTCCCCCAGTCCCAGGTCTTAAGTCTCTCTCTCTCTCTCTCTCTCTCTCTCTCTCTCTCTCTCCCCCAGTCCCAGGTCTCAAGTCTCTCTCTCTCTCTCTCCCCCCAGTCCCAGGTCTCAAGTCTCTCTCTCTGTCTCCCCCAGTCCCAGGTCTCAAGTCTCTCTCTCTCTCTCTCTGTCCCCCCCAGTCCCAGGTCTCAAGTCTCTCTCTCTCTCTCTGTCTCCCCCCCAGTCCCAGGTCTCAAGTCTCTCTCTCTCTCTCTCTCTCTCTGTCTCCCCCCCCAGTCCCAGGTCTCAAGTCTCTCTCTCTCTCTCTCTCTGTCTCCCCCCCAGTCCCAGGTCTCAAGTCTCTCTCTCTCTCTGTCTCCCCCCCCAGTCCCAGGTCTCAAGTCTCTCTCTCTCTCTCTCTCTCTCTCCCCCCCAGTCCCAGGTCTTAAGTCTCTCTCTCTCTCTCTCTGTCTCCCCCCAGTCCCAGGTCTTAAGTCTCTCTCTCTCTCTCTCTGTCCCCCCAGTCCCAGGTCTCAAGTCTCTCTCTCTCTCTCTCTCTGTCTCCCCCCCCAGTCCCAGGTCTCAAGTCTCTCTCTCTCTCTCTCTCTCTCTGTCTCCCCCCCCAGTCCCAGGTCTCAAGTCTCTCTCTCTCTCTCTCTCTCCCCCCCAGTCCCAGGTCTCAAGTCTCTCTCTCTCTCTCTCTCTCTCTCTCTGTCTCCCCCCCAGTCCCAGGTCTCAAGTCTCTCTCTCTCTCTCTCTCTCTCTCTGTCTCCCCCAGTCCCAGGTCTTAAGTCTCTCTCTCTCTGTCTCCCCCCAGTCCCAGGTCTTAAGTCTCTCTCTCTCTCTCTCTGTCCCCCCAGTCCCAGGTCTCAAGTCTCTCTCTCTCTCTGTCTCCCCCAGTCCCAGGTCTTAAGTCTCTCTCTCTCTCTGTCCCCCCAGTCCCAGGTCTCAAGTCTCTCTCTCTCTGTCCCCCCCCAGTCCCAGGTCTTAAGTCTCTCTCTCTGCCCCCCCCAGTCCCAGGTCTTAAGTCTCTCTCTCTGTCCCCCCCCAGTCCCAGGTCTTAAGTCTCTCTCTCTGCCCCCCCCCCAGTCCCAGGTCTTAAGTCTCTCTCTCTGCCCCCCCAGTCCCAGGTCTTACGTCTCTCTCTCTGTCTCCCCCCAGTCCCAGGTCTTAAGTCTCTCTCTCTCTCTGTCCCCCCCCCCAGTCCCAGGTCTCAAGTCTCTCTCTCTCTCTCTCTCTCTCTCTCTCTCTCTGTCCCCCCCCAGTCCCAGGTCTCAAGTCTCTCTCTCTCTCTCTGTGTCCCCCCAGTCCCAGGTCTCAAGTCTCTCTCTCTCTCTGTTCCCCCCCCCCAGTCCCAGGTCTCAAGTCTCTCTCTCTCTCTCTGTGTCCCCCCAGTCCCAGGTCTCAAGTCTCTCTCTCTCTCTCTCTGTCTCCCCCCCCCAGTCCCAGGTCTCAAGTCTCTCTCTCTCTCTCTCTCTGTCTGTCTCCCCCAGTCCCAGGTCTCAAGTCTCTCTCTCTCTCTCTCTCTCTCTCTCTCTCTCTCTCTCTCCCCCCAGTCCCAGGTCTCAAGTCTCTCTCTCTCTCTCTCTCTCTCTCTCTCTCTGTCTCCCCCAGTCCCAGGTCTCAAGTCTCTCTCTCTCTCTCTCTCTCTCTGTCTCCCCCCCAGTCCCAGGTCTTAAGTCTCTCTCTGTCTCCCCCCCAGTCCCAGGTCTCAAGTCTCTCTCTCTCTGTCTCCCCCCAGTCCCAGGTCTCAAGTCTCTCTCTCTCTGTCTCCCCCCCCAGTCCCAGGTCTCAAGTCTCTCTCTCTCTCTCTGTCCCCCCCCCCAGTCCCAGGTCTTAAGTCTCTCTCTCTCTCTCTCCCCCCCCAGTCCCAGGTCTCAAGTCTCTCTCTCTCTCTCTCCCCCCCAGTCCCAGGTCTCAAGTCTCTCTCTCTCTCTCTCCCCCCCAGTCCCAGGTCTCAAGTCTCTCTCTCTCTCTCTCTCCCCCCAGTCCCAGGTCTCAAGTCTCTCTCTCTCTCTCTCTCTGTCCCCCCCCCCCCAGTCCCAGGTCTTAAGTCTCTCTCTCTCTCTCTCTCTCTCTCTCTGTCTCCCCCAGTCCCAGGTCTTAAGTCTCTCTCTCTCTCTCTCTCTCTCCCCCCCCAGTCCCAGGTCTCAAGTCTCTCTCTCTCTCTCTCCCCCCAGTCCCAGGTCTCAAGTCTCTCTCTCTCTCTCTGCCCCCCCCCCAGTCCCAGGTCTCAAGTCTCTCTCTCTCTCTCCCCCCAGTCCCAGGTCTCAAGTCTCTCTCTCTCTGTCTCCCCCCAGTCCCAGGTCTCAAGTCTCTCTCTCTCTCTCCCCCCAGTCCCAGGTCTCAAGTCTCTCTCTCTCTCTCTCTCCCCCCAGTCCCAGGTCTCAAGTCTCTCTCTCTCTCTCTCTGTCCCCCCCCAGTCCCAGGTCTTAAGTCTCTCTCTGCCCCCCCCAGTCCCAGGTCTCAAGTCTCTCTCTCTCTGCCCCCCAGTCCCAGGTCTCAAGTCTCTCTCTCTCTGTCTCCCCCCCAGTCCCAGGTCTAAAGTCTCTCTCTCTCTGTCTCCCCCCCAGTCCCAGGTCTAAAGTCTCTCTCTCTCTCTCTCTCTCTCTCTGCCCCCCCCCCAGTCCCAGGTCTAAAGTCTCTCTCTGCCCCCCCCAGTCCCAGGTGTCAAGTCTCTCTCTCTCTCTCCCCCCCAGTCCCAGGTCTCAAGTCTCTCTCTCTCTCTCTCTCTGTCCCCCCCCCCCAGTCCCAGGTCTCAAGTCTCTCTCTCTCTCTCTCTCTGTCCCCCCCCCCCAGTCCCAGGTCTTAAGTCTCTCTCTCTGCCCCCCAGTCCCAGGTCTTAAGTCTCTCTCTCTCTCTCTGTCCCCCCCCCAGTCCCAGGTCTAAAGTCTCTCTCTCTGCCCCCCCCCCAGTCCCAGGTCTAAAGTCTCTCTCTGTCCCCCCCAGTCCCAGGTCTCAGCAGGTCTTTGGGGTACCAGCCTAAGATGCCTCGTCTGAGACTGACACACACCTTCTTGTGGTACGTACCAGTATTACCCTTAACTAACTAGTCCCACAGTCAGTATTACCCTTAACTAACTAGTCCCACAGTCAGTATTACCCTTAACTAGTCCCACAGTCAGTATTACCCTTAACTAGTCCCACAGTCAGTATTACCCTTAACTAACTAGTCCCACAGTCAGTATTACCCTTAACTAACTAGTCCCACAGTCAGTATTACCCTTAAACTAACTAGTCCCACAGTCAGTATTACCCTTAAACTAACTAGTCCCATAGTCAGTATTACCCTTAAACTAACTAGTCCCACAGTCAGTATTACCTTTAAACTAACTAGTCCCACAGTCAGTATTACCCTTAAACTAACTAGTCCCACAGTCAGTATTACCCTTAAACTAACTAGTCCCACAGTCAGTATTACCCTTAAACTAACTAGTCCCACAGTCAGTATTACCCTTAACTAGTCCCACAGTCAGTATTACCCTTAAACTAACTAGTCCCACAGTCAGTATTACCCTTAACTAGTCCCACAGTCAGTATTACCCTTAACTAACTAGTCCCACAGTCAGTATTACCCTTAACTAACTAGTCCCACAGTCAGTATTACCCTTAAACTAACTAGTCCCACAGTCAGTATTACCCTTAAACTAACTAGTCCCATAGTCAGTATTACCCTTAAACTAACTAGTCCCACAGTCAGTATTACCCTTAAACTAACTAGTCCCACAGTCAGTATTACCCTTAAACTAACTAGTCCCACAGTCAGTATTACCCTTAACTAGTCCCACAGTCAGTATTACCCTTAAACTAACTAGTCCCACAGTCAGTATTACCCTTAACTAGTCCCACAGTCAGTATTACCCTTAAACTAACTAGTCCCACAGTCAGTATTACCCTTAAACTAACTAGTCCCACAGTCAGTATTACCCTTAACTAGTCCCACAGTCAGTATTACCCTTAACTAGTCCCACAGTCAGTATTACCCTTAACTAGTCCCACAGTCAGTATTACCCTTAACTAGTCCCACAGTCAGTATTACCCTTAAACTAACTAGTCCCACAGTCAGTATTACCCTTAACTAGTCCCACAGTCAGTATTACCCTTAAACTAACTAGTCCCACAGTCAGTATTACCCTTAAACTAACTAGTCCCACAGTCAGTATTACCCTTAACTAGTCCCACAGTCAGTATTACCTTTAAACTAACTAGTCCCACAGTCAGTATTACCCTTAAACTAACTAGTCCCACAGTCAGTATTACCCTTAACTAGTCCCACAGTCAGTATTACCCTTAACTAACTAGTCCCACAGTCAGTATTACCCTTAAACTAACTAGTCCCACAGTAAGTATTACCCTTAACTAGTCCCACAGTCAGTATTACCCTTAACTAGTCCCACAGTCAGTATTACCCTTAACTAGTCCCACAGTCAGTATTACCCTTAACTAGTCCCACAGTCAGTATTACCCTTAACTAGTCCCACAGTCAGTATTACCCTTAACTAGTCCCACAGTCAGTATTACCCTTAAACTAACTAGTCCCACAGTCAGTATTACCCTTAAACTAACTAGTCCCACAGTCAGTATTACCCTTAACTAGTCCCACAGTCAGTATTACCTTTAAACTAACTAGTCCCACAGTCAGTATTACCCTTAAACTAACTAGTCCCACAGTCAGTATTACCCTTAACTAGTCCCACAGTCAGTATTACCCTTAACTAACTAGTCCCACAGTCAGTATTACCCTTAAACTAACTAGTCCCACAGTCAGTATTACCCTTAAACTAACTAGTCCCACAGTCAGTATTACCCTTAAACTAACTAGTCCCACAGTCAGTATTACCCTTAACTAGTCCCACAGTCAGTATTACCTTTAAACTAAATAGTCTCAGAGTCAGTATTGGCCTTAACTAGTCCCAGAGTCGGTATTAGCCTTAACTAGTCCCAGAGTCGGTATTAGCCTTAACTAGTCCCAGAGTCGGTATTAGCCTTAACTAGTCCCAGAGTCGGTATTAGCCTTAACTAGTCCCGGAGTCGGTATTAGCCTTAACTAGTCCCGGAGTCGGTATTAGCCTTAACTAGTCCCGGAGTCGGTATTAGCCTTAACCAGTCCCGGAGTCGGTATTAGCCTTAACCCGTCCCGGAGTCGGTATTAGCCTGAACCAGTCCCGGAGTCGGTATTAGCCTGAACCCGTCCCGGAGTCGGTATTAGCCTGAACCCGTCCCGGAGTCGGTATTAGCCTGAACCAGTCCCGGAGTCGGTATTAGCCTGAACCCGTCCCGGAGTCGGTATTAGCCTGAACCAGTCCCGGAGTCGGTATTAGCCTTAACCCGTCCCGGAGTCGGTATTAGCCTTAACCCGTCCCGGAGTCGGTATTAGCCTGAACCCGTCCCAGAGTCGGTATTAGCCTGAACCCGTCCCAGAGTCGGTATTAGCCTGAACCCGTCCCAGAGTCGGTATTAGCCTGAACCCGTCCCAGAGTCGGTATTAGCCTGAACCCGTCCCGGAGTCGGTATTAGCCTTAACCCGTCCCGGAGTCGGTATTAGCCTGAACCCGTCCCGGAGTCGGTATTAGCCTGAACCCGTCCCGGAGTCGGTATTAGCCTGAACCAGTCCCGGAGTCGGTATTAGCCTTAACCCGTCCCGGAGTCGGTATTAGCCTGAACCCGTCCCAGAGTCGGTATTAGCCTTAACCCGTCCCGGAGTCGGTATTAGCCTTAACTAGTCCCACAGTCAGTATTACCCTTAACTAGTCCCACAGTCAGTATTACCCTTAACTAGTCCCACAGTCAGTATTACCCTTAACTAGTCCCACAGTCAGTATTACCCTTAACTAGTCCCACAGTCAGTATTACCCTTAACTAGTCCCACAGTCAGTATTACCTTTAAACTAAATAGTCTCAGAGTCAGTATTGGCCTTAACTAGTCCCAGAGTCGGTATTAGCCTTAACTAGTCCCAGAGTCGGTATTAGCCTTAACTAGTCCCAGAGTCGGTATTAGCCTTAACTAGTCCCAGAGTCGGTATTAGCCTTAACTAGTCCCGGAGTCGGTATTAGCCTTAACTAGTCCCAGAGTCGGTATTAGCCTTAACCCGTCCCAGAGTCGGTATTAGCCTTAACCCGTCCCAGAGTCGGTATTAGCCTGAACCCGTCCCAGAGTCGGTATTAGCCTGAACCCGTCCCGGAGTCGGTATTAGCCTGAACCCGTCCCGGAGTCGGTATTAGCCTGAACCCGTCCCAGAGTCGGTATTAGCCTGAACCCGTCCCAGAGTCGGTATTAGCCTGAACCCGTCCCAGAGTCGGTATTAGCCTTAACCCGTCCCGGAGTCGGTATTAGCCTTAACCCGTCCCGGAGTCGGTATTAGCCTGAACCCGTCCCGGAGTCGGTATTAGCCTTAACCCGTCCCAGAGTCGGTATTAGCCTGAACCCGTCCCAGAGTCGGTATTAGCCTGAACCCGTCCCGGAGTCGGTATTAGCCTGAACCCGTCCCAGAGTCGGTATTAGCCTTAACCCGTCCCGGAGTCGGTATTAGCCTGAACCCGTCCCGGAGTCGGTATTAGCCTGAACCCGTCCCGGAGTCGGTATTAGCCTGAACCCGTCCCAGAGTCGGTATTAGCCTTAACCCGTCCCGGAGTCGGTATTAGCCTTAACCCGTCCCGGAGTCGGTATTAGCCTGAACCCGTCCCGGAGTCGGTATTAGCCTGAACCCGTCCCGGAGTCGGTATTAGCCTGAACCCGTCCCGGAGTCGGTATTAGCCTGAACCCGTCCCGGAGTCGGTATTAGCCTTAACCCGTCCCGGAGTCGGTATTAGCCTGAACCCGTCCCAGAGTCGGTATTAGCCTGAACCCGTCCCGGAGTCGGTATTAGCCTGAACCCGTCCCGGAGTCGGTATTAGCCTGAACCCGTCCCGGAGTCGGTATTAGCCTGAACCCGTCCCGGAGTCGGTATTAGCCTGAACCAGTCTCAGAGTCGGTATTAGCCTTAACCCGTCCCAGAGTCGGTAGTCGGTATTAGCCTGAACCCGTCCCAGAGTCGGTATTAGCCTGAACCCGTCCCGGAGTCGGTATTAGCCTGAACCCGTCCCGGAGTCGGTATTAGCCTGAACCCGTCCCGGAGTCGGTATTAGCCTGAACCCGTCCCGGAGTCGGTATTAGCCTGAACCAGTCCCGGAGTCGGTATTAGCCTTAACCCGTCCCAGAGTCGGTATTAGCCTGAACCCGTCCCGGAGTCGGTATTAGCCTGAACCCGTCCCAGAGTCGGTATTAGCCTGAACCCGTCCCAGAGTCGAGCTACTTTTCTCTTTGTCGGATAAATTAAGTATTTTGGATTTAATTACATTTATTGTTCTAGTAAAAATAGTATTTCATGCCACACAGTGTGTACTGGGCAACGTAAGGGGGGTTCCGTTACAAATTTCATGAAGTCAGAGAAACATTTGTTAAAACCGTATCAATATTTATCATTGATCAAATGTCTTCCTAGGTATCTGGTCTACGGACACCCCCTGAGACACCCCTCTGCCCTCCACAACACCTCTATCGTCCCCCCCACTGATAACCCTGGTGTCCAGACTACCTGCCCCACCACCTGCAGTAACCCCTCACAACCCCAAACTACACACCCTGACGACACCCATCCTTCTAGCTCTGAACACACAGACCTTACCAACCCAACCCCCCGAAACACAGACTCCCCCAATCCCCAGAACTCAGACCTCCCCACCTCTTCCCCCCGAAACACAGACACCCCCAATCCCCAGAACTCAGACCTCCCCACCTCTTCCCCCGAAACACAGACACCCCCACCTCAACCCCCGAAACACAGACTCCCCCAATCCCCAGAACTCAGACCTCCCCACCTCTTCCCCCCAAAACACAGACTCCCCCAATCCCCAGAACTCAGACCTCCCCACCTCAACCCCCGAAACACAGACACCCCCACCTCAACCCCCGAAACACAGACACCCCCAATCCCCAGAACTCAGACCTCCCCACCTCTTCCCCCCGAAACACAGACTCCCCCAATCCCCAGAACTCAGACCTCCCCACCTCAACCCCGAAACACAGACTCCCCAATCCCCAGAACTCAGACCTCCCCACCTCTTCCCCCGAAACACAGACACCCCCAATCCCCAGAACTCAGACCTCCCCACCTCTTCCCCCGAAACACAGACTCCCCAATCCCCAGAACTCAGACCTCCCCACCTCTTCCCCCGAAACACAGACTCCCCCAATCCCCAGAACTCAGACCTCCCCACCTCTTCCCCCGAAACACAGACTCCCCCAATCCCCAGAACTCAGACCTCCCCACCTCAACCCCCCGAAACACAGACACCCCCAATCCCCAGAACTCAGACCTCCCCGACACCCAGAGCCCACCCACTGACAACGCTGCAGTAAGTGACCCCGCTTCCACAGAGAGACAGCAAGGCTTGACCCCTGACCCGGATGTGATGTCATCGTTGGCGGAGGAAGAGCAGGAGGTGATCAATCTGACAGATGTCGGACACGACCCTGACATGAAAGGTTCATTTCCTGTTATAATAATATGTGAATGAATGCTAACCTCTGTTATAGCTACTATAATATGTGAATGAATGCTAACCTCCTCTGTTATAGCTACTATAATATGTGAATGAATGCTAACCTCTCCTGTTATAGCTACTATAACATGTGAATGAATGCTAACCTCCTCTGTTATAGCTACTATAATATGTGAATGAATGCTAACCTCTCCTGTTATTGGTGCTATAATATGTGAATGAATGCTAACCTCCTCTGTTATAGCTGCTATAATATGTGAATGAATGCTAACCTCCTCTGTTATAGCTACTATAATATGTGAATGAATGCTAACCACCTCTGTTATAGCTACTATAATATATGAATGAATGCTAACCTCCCCTCTTATTGGTGCTATAATATGTGAATGAATGCTAACCTCTCCTGTTATTGGTGCTATAATATGTGAATGAATGCTATCCTCTCCTGTTATAGCTACTATAATATGTGAATGAATGCTAACCTCCTCTGTTATAGCTACTATAATATGTGAATGAATGCTAACCTCTCCTCTTATAGGTACTATAATATGTGAATGAATGCTAACCTCCTCTGTTATAGCTTCTATAATATGTGAATGAATGCTAACCTCTCCTGTTATAGCTACTATAATATGTGAATGAATGCTAACCTCTGTTATAGCTACTATAATATGTGAATGAATGCTAACCTCTCCTGTTATAGCTACTATAATATGTGAATGAATGCTAACCTCTCCTGTTATAGCTACTATAATATGTGAATGAATGCTAACCTCTCCTGTTATAGCTACTATAATATGTGAATGAATGCTAACCTCCCCTGTTATAGCTACTATAATATGTGAATGAATGCTAACCTCCTCTGTTATAGCTACTATAACATGTGAATGAATGCTAACCTCTCCTGTTATAGCTACTATAATGTGAATGAATGCTAACCCCCTCCTCTTCCCCCCCTCCTCCTCCTCTTCCCTCCTCCTCCTCTTCCCCCCTCCTCCTCTTCCCCCCCTCTCCTCTTCCCTCTCCTCTCCTCCTCCTCCCCCTCTCATCTTCCCTCCTCTCCTCTCCTCTCCTCCTCTCCTCTCTCCTCTCCTCTCCTCTCCTCTCCTCTCCTCTCCTCTCCCTCTCCTCTCCTCTCCCTCTCCTCTCCCCTCCCCTCCCCTCCCCCTCCCCTCCCCTCCCCTCCCCTCCCCTCCCCTCCCCTCCCCTCCCCCTCCCCTCCCTCCCCTCCCCCTCCCCTCCCCCTCCCCCTCCTCTCCTCTCCTCTCCCCTCCCCTCCCCTCCCCCTCCTCTCCTCTCCTCTCCTCTCCCCTCTCCTCTCCCCCTCCCCCTCCCCTCCCCGCCCCGCCCCTCTCCCCCCTCTCCCTCCCCTCTCCCCCTCCCCCTCCCCCTCCTCCCTCCTCCCCCTCCCCTCCCTCCCCTCCCCTCCCTCTCCTCTCCTCTCCCCCCTCTCCCCTCCCCTCTCCTCTCTCCTCTCCTCTCCCCTCCCTCCCCCTCCCCCTCCCCCTCCCCTCCCCTCCCCTCCCCTCCTCTCCCCTCCTCCCCCTCCCCTCTCCCCCCTCCCCTCCCCCTCCCCCCGCCCCGCCCCGCCCCTCCCTCCCCGCCCCTCTCCCCTCCCCTCGCCCCCTCCACCTCCCCTCCTCCCTCCCCCTCCCCCTCCCCCTCCTCCCCCTCCACCTCCTCCTCCCTCCCTCCCCCCTCCCCCTCCCTCTCCTCTCCTCTCCTCTCTCCCTCTCCTCTCCCCCTCCCTCCCCTCCCCTCCCCTCCCCTCCCCCTCCCCTCCCTCCCCCCTCCCCTCCCCCTCCCCTCCTCCCCTCCTCTCCTCTCCCCTCCCCTCCCCTCCCCCTCCCCCTCCTCTCCCCTCCCTCTCCTCCCCTCTCCCTCTCCCCTCCCTCCCCCCTCCCCCCCCCCCTCCCCCTCCCCTCCCTCCCTCCCCCTCCCCTCCCCCCTCCCCTCCCCCCTCCCCCTCCCCTCCCCCTCCCCCCCCTCTCCTCTCCTCTCCTCTCCCCTCCCCTCCCCTCCCCTCCCTCTCCTCTCCTCCCCCTCCCCTCCCCTCCCCTCCCTCCCCTCCCCTCCCCTCCCTCCCCCTCCCCTCCCTCCCCTCTCCCCCCCTCCCCCTCCCCCTCCCCCCCCCCGCCCCGCCCCTCCCCCTCCCCGCCCCTCTCCCCTCCCCCTCGCCCCCTCCACCCCCCCTCCTCCCTCCCCTCCCCTCTCCCTCCCCTCCTCCCCTCCCCTCCACCTCCCTCCCTCCCCCCTCCCCTCCCCTCTCCTCTCCTCCCTCTCCCCTCCCCTCCCCTCTCCCTCCTCCCTCCCTCCCCTCCCCCTCCCCTCCCCCTCCCCTCCTCCTCCCCTCCCCTCCCCTCCCCCTCCCTCCCCCTCCCCTCCCCCTCCCCCTCCCCTCCCCTCCTCCCCTCTCCCTCCCTCCCCCTCCTCTCCCCCTCCCCTCCTCCCCTCTCCTCTCCCCTCCCTCCCTCCTCCCCTCCCCCTCCCCCTCCTCCCCCTCTCCTCTCCTCTCCTCTCTCTAGTCTATGTAGATGAGGTGTCTTGGAGGAGGTTCATCCCCCGGCTCCAGTCCACAGAGAGTTCGGTCCAGGCTGGGCCCTGACCTCTGATGTTGTTCTCTGTCTGCCTCTCTCCATCTACATTCAGATTATACAGATATCCTTCAAGGTGTACACACACACACACACACACACACTAACACACACACACTAACACACACACACTAACACACACACACTCTAACACACACACACACACACACACTCTAACACACACACTCTAACACACACACACTCTAACACACACACTCACTCTAACACACACACACTCTAACACACACACTCACTCTAACACACACACACTCTAACACACACACACTCTAACACACACACACTCTAACACACACACTCACACTAACACACACACTCTCACACACACACCGGCTGAACAGTACACACACACATTTTTCAAACAGTAGTGCCACCTCTTACTTAATCTCTCTGTCTCTCTGTCTGTGTCTGTCTGTCTGTGTGTCTGTGTGTGTGTGTCTCTCTCTCTCTGTGTGTCTCTCTCTGTCTCTCTCTCTGTGTGTGTGTCTCTCTCTGTCTCTCTCTCTGTGTGTGTGTATCTCTGTGTCTCTCTCTTTGTGTGTGTGTCTCTCTGTGTCTCTCTCTTTGTGTGTGTGTCTCTCTCTTTGTGTGTGTGTGTGTCTGTCTCTCTCTCTCTCTCTCTCTGTGTGTGTGTGTCTCTCTGTGTCTCTCTCTCTGTGTGTGTCTCTCTGTGTCTCTCTCTCTGTCTCTCTCTCTCTCTGTGTGTGTGTCTCTCTCTGTGTGTGTGTCTCTCTCTGTCTCTCTCTCTGTGTGTGTGTCTCTCTCTGTCTCTCTCTCTCTCTGTGTGTGTGTCTCTCTCTCTCTGTCTCTCTCTCTCTGTCTCTCTCTCTCTGTCTCTCTCTCTCTGTCTCTCTCTCTGTCTCTCTCTCTCTGTCTCTCTCTCTCTGTCTCTCTCTCTCTGTCTCTCTCTCTGTGTCTCTCTGTGTCTCTCTGTGTCTCTCTGTGTCTCTCTGTGTCTCTCTGTGTCTCTCTGTGTCTCTCTGTGTCTCTCTGTGTCTCTGTGTGTTAGGTGGATGGTTTGGAGGAGTATCTGAATGACCCTGTGAAGCAGCACTACCTCATCAGGTTCCTGCCTTCTAGGATGAAGACCCAACTACTGCACAAACGGTGACACACACACACACTCTAGTTAAATATACACACACACACTAGTTAAATACACACACACACTAGTTAAATATACACACACACACTAGTTAAATATACACACACACACACTAGTTAAATATACACACAAACACACACACACACACACACGAGTTAAATATACACACACACACACACGAGTTAAATATACACACACACACACACTAGTTAAATATACACACACACACACACACGAGTTAAATATACACACACACACACGAGTTAAATATACACACACACACACTAGTTAAATATACACACACACACACACACTAGTTAAATATACACACGCACACACACACACACACTAGTTAAATATACACACACACACACGAGTTAAATATACACACACACACTAGTTAAATATACACACACACACACTAGTTAAATATACACACACACACACTAGTTAAATATACACACACACACACTAGTTAAATATATACACACACACACACACACTAGTTAAATATATACACACACACACACACACACACTAGTTAAATATATACACACACACACACACACACTAGTTAAATATATATACACACACACACACACTAGTTAAATATATATACACACACACACACACTAGTTAAATATACACACACACACACACTAGTTAAATATATACACACACACACACTAGTTAAATATACACACACACACACACACGAGTTAAATATACACACACACACACTAGTTAAATATACACACACACACTAGTTAAATATACACACACACACTAGTTAAATATACACACACACACTAGTTAAATATACACACACACACACACACACTAGTTAAATATACACACACACACTAGTTAAATATACACACACACACTAGTTAAATATACACACACACACACACACTAGTTAAATATACACACACACACACACACTAGTTAAATATACACACACACACACTAGTTAAATATACACACACACACACACACTAGTTAAATATACACACACACACACACACACTAGTTAAATATACACACACACACACACACACTAGTTAAATATACACATACACACACACACTAGTTAAATATACACATACACACACACACACTAGTTAAATATACACATACACACACACACACTAGTTAAATATACACATACACACACACACACTAGTTAAATATACACATACACACACACACACTAGTTAAATATACACATACACACACACACACTAGTTAAATATACACATACACGAGTTAAATATACACACACACACACTTGTTAAATACCCACTAACGGTGACACACACTTGTTAAATACCCACTAACGGTGACACACACACACTAGTTAAATACCCACTAACGGTGACACACACACACTAGTTAAATATACCCACACACACTAGTTAAATACCCACACACACTAGTTAAATACCCACACACACTAGTTAAATACACACACGCACTAGTTAAATACCCACTAACGGTGACACACACACACTAGTTATAAATACACGCACACACTAGTTAAATATACACACACACTAGTTAAATACACACACACACTAGTTAAATACCCACACACACTAGTTAAATACACACACGCACTAGTTAAATACCCACTAATGGTGACACACACACACTAGTTAAATACACACACACACTAGTTAAATACAGACACACACTAGTTAAATACACACACACACTAGTTAAATACACACACACACTAGTTAAATACACACACACACTAGTTAAATACACACACACACTTGTTAAATACACACACACACTAGTTAAATACCCACTAACGGTGACACACACACTTGTTAAATACCCACTAACGGTGACACACACACACTAGTTAAATACCCACTAACGGTGACACACACACACTAGTTAAATACCCACTAACGGTGACACACACACACTAGTTAAATACCCACTAACGGTGACACACACACACTAGTTAAATACCCACTAACGGTGACACACACACAATAGTTAAATACCCACTAACGGTGACACACACACTAGTTAAATACCCACACACACTAGTTAAATACCCACACACACTAGTTAAATACCCACTAACGGTGACACACACACACTAGTTAAATATACCCACACACACTAGTTAAATACCCACACACACTAGTTAAATACCCACACACACTAGTTAAATACACACACGCACTAGTTAAATACCCACTAATGGTGACACACACACACTAGTTATAAATACACGCACACACTAGTTAAATATACACACACACTAGTTAAATACACACACACACTAGTTAAATACCCACTAATGGTGACACACACACACTAGTTAAATACACACACACACTAGTTAAATACACACACACACTAGTTAAATACAGACACACACTAGTTAAATACACACACACTAGTTAAATACAGACACACACTAGTTAAATACACACACACACTAGTTAAATACAGACACACACTAGTTAAATACACACACACACTAGTTAAATACACACACACACTAGTTAAATACACACACACACTAGTTAAATACACACACACACTAGTTAAATACACACACACACTAGTTAAATACCCACGAACGGTGACACACACACTTGTTAAATACCCACTAACGGTGACACACACACACTAGTTAAATACCCACTAACGGTGACACACACACAATAGTTAAATACCCACTAACGGTGACACACACACTAGTTAAATACCCACACACACTAGTTAAATACCCACACACACTAGTTAAATACCCACTAACGGTGACACACACACACTAGTTAAATACCCACTAACGGTGACACACACACACTAGTTAAATACCCACTAACGTTGACACACACACACACTAGTTAAATACCCACTAACGGTGACACACACACACTAGTTAAATACCCACTAACGTTGACACACACACACACTAGTTAAATACCCACTAACGGTGACACACACACACTAGTTAAATACCCACACACACTAGTTAAATACACACACGCACTAGTTAAATACCCACTAACGGTGACACACACACACTAGTTATAAATACACGCACACACTAGTTAAATATACACACACACTAGTTAAATACACACACACTAGTTAAATACCCACTAATGGTGACACACACACTAGTTAAATACACACACACACTAGTTAAATACACACACACACTAGTTAAATACACACACACACTAGTTAAATACACACACACACTAGTTAAATACACACACACACACTAGTTAAATACACACACACACACTAGTTAAATACACACACACACACTAGTTAAATACAGACACACACTAGTTAAATACACACACACACACTAGTTAAATACACACACACACACTAGTTAAATACACACACACACTAGTTAAATACACACACACACTAGTTAAATACACACACACACTAGTTAAATATACACACACACACACTAGTTAAATATACACACACACACACTAGTTAAATATACACACACACACACTAGTTAAATATACACACACACACACACACACTAGTTAAATATACACACACACACACACACACACTAGTTAAATATACACATACACACACACACTAGTTAAATATACACATACACACACACACACTAGTTAAATATACACATACACACACACACACTAGTTAAATATACACATACACACACACACACTAGTTAAATATACACATACACACACACACACTAGTTAAATATACACATACACACACACACTAGTTAAATATACACATACACGAGTTAAATATACACACACACACACTTGTTAAATACCCACTAACGGTGACACACACTTGTTAAATACCCACTAACGGTGACACACACACACTAGTTAAATACCCACTAACGGTGACACACACACACACTAGTTAAATACCCACTAACGGTGACACACACACACTAGTTAAATACCCACTAACGGTGACACACACACACTAGTTAAATATACCCACACACACTAGTTAAATACCCACACACACTAGTTAAATACCCACACACACTAGTTAAATACACACACGCACTAGTTAAATACCCACTAACGTTGACACACACACACTAGTTATAAATACACGCACACACTAGTTAAATATACACACACACTAGTTAAATACACACACACACTAGTTAAATACTCACTAATGGTGACACACACACACTAGTTAAATACACACACACACTAGTTAAATACAGACACACACTAGTTAAATACACACACACACTAGTTAAATACACACACACACTAGTTAAATACACACACACACTAGTTAAATACACACACACACTTGTTAAATACACACACACACTAGTTAAATACCCACTAACGGTGACACACACACTTGTTAAATACCCACTAACGGTGACACACACACACTAGTTAAATACCCACTAACGGTGACACACACACACTAGTTAAATACCCACTAACGGTGACACACACACACTAGTTAAATACCCACTAACGGTGACACACACACACTAGTTAAATACCCACTAACGGTGACACACACACAATAGTTAAATACCCACTAACGGTGACACACACACTAGTTAAATACCCACACACACTAGTTAAATACCCACACACACTAGTTAAATACCCACTAACGGTGACACACACACACTAGTTAAATATACCCACACACACTAGTTAAATACCCACACACACTAGTTAAATACCCACACACACTAGTTAAATACACACACGCACTAGTTAAATACCCACTAATGGTGACACACACACACTAGTTATAAATACACGCACACACTAGTTAAATATACACACACACTAGTTAAATACACACACACACTAGTTAAATACCCACTAATGGTGACACACACACACTAGTTAAATACACACACACACTAGTTAAATACACACACACACTAGTTAAATACAGACACACACTAGTTAAATACAGACACACACTAGTTAAATACAGACACACACTAGTTAAATACAGACACACACTAGTTAAATACACACACACACTAGTTAAATACACACACACACTAGTTAAATACACACACACACTAGTTAAATACACACACACACTAGTTAAATACCCACTAACGGTGACACACACACTTGTTAAATACCCACTAACGGTGACACACACACACTAGTTAAATACCCACTAACGGTGACACACACACACTAGTTAAATACCCACTAACGGTGACACACACACACTAGTTAAATACCCACTAACGGTGACACACACACACTAGTTAAATACCCACTAACGGTGACACACACACAATAGTTAAATACCCACTAACGGTGACACACACACTAGTTAAATACCCACACACACTAGTTAAATACCCACACACACTAGTTAAATACCCACTAACGGTGACACACACACACTAGTTAAATACCCACTAACGGTGACACACACACACTAGTTAAATACCCACTAACGTTGACACACACACACACTAGTTAAATACCCACTAACGGTGACACACACACACTAGTTAAATACCCACTAACGGTGACACACACACACTAGTTAAATACCCACTAACGGTGACACACACACACTAGTTAAATACCCACACACACTAGTTAAATACCCACACACACTAGTTAAATACACACACGCACTAGTTAAATACCCACTAACGGTGACACACACACACTAGTTATAAATACACGCACACACTAGTTAAATATACACACACACTAGTTAAATACACACACACTAGTTAAATACCCACTAATGGTGACACACACACTAGTTAAATACACACACACACTAGTTAAATACACACACACACTAGTTAAATACACACACACACTAGTTAAATACACACACACACTAGTTAAATACACACACACACTAGTTAAATACACACACACACACTAGTTAAATACACACACACACACTAGTTAAATACACACACACACACTAGTTAAATACAGACACACACTAGTTAAATACACACACACACACTAGTTAAATACACACACACACTAGTTAAATACACACACACACTAGTTAAATACAGACACACACTAGTTAAATACAGACACACACTAGTTAAATACACACACACTAGTTAAATACACACACACACACTAGTTAAATACACACACACACTAGTTAAATACACACACACACTAGTTAAAAATACACACACACTAGTTAAAAATACACACACACTAGTTAAATATACACACACTCTAGTTAAATATACACACACACTAGTTAAATACACACACACACTAGTTAAATACACACACACACTAGTTAAATACAGACACACACTAGTTAAATACAGACACACACTAGTTAAATACACACACACTAGTTAAATACACACACACACACTAGTTAAATACACACACACACTAGTTAAATACACACACACACTAGTTAAAAATACACACACACTAGTTAAAAATACACACACACTAGTTAAATATACACACACTCTAGTTAAATATACACACACACTAGTTAAATATACACACACACTAGTTAAATATACAAACACACTAGTTAAATATACACACACACTAGTTAAATATACACACACACTAGTTAAATTCACACACACACTAGTTAAATACCCACACACACTAGTTAAATACCCACTAACGGTGACACACACACTAGGTAAATATACACACACACACACTAGTTAAATACCCACACACACTAGTTAAATATACACACACACTAGTTAAATACACACACACACTCGTTAAAAATACACAAACGGGGTGATGTGATTTGTTAATTTATTTCTGTCGCCCAATTACAAACTCACGTAAAGACCCTCTTTGCGTCGTCCAATCAGAAGAAGCCATAACAGGAAGTGTCGTTGAAATATTTCCTGTTTCTGTCTATCATCCAGGAAGTACATCTTTAGTTTCCATGACAGCATGCAGCGTCTGATTTTCATGGGTCTGCTGCAGTTTGGCCCGGTGGAGAAGTTCCAAGACAAAGACCAGGTATCTCTTCTAGCACAAATACATCAATTACACATGTCAAGTCCACTACATGGGGTACTTCGAGCGGCTGTGGCACAGTCGGGTCCTGTGCCTTGTAATGTCAGAAAGCCTCCGTCCGTCTCGTCTCTGCTTCCACTCTGAGCGGAGCTTCCTTGAAGTGTCAGGTTTCAGAACCCAGATTTGCATAGGGAGTGATGTCACGTTTTCTGGCCTATCCAGATCAGGAATAGTGTCAGGTTTCAGAACCCAGATTTGCATAGGGAGTGATGTCACGTTTTCTGACCTATCCAGATAAGGAATAGTGTCAGGTTTCAGAACCCAGATTTGCATAGGGAGTGATGTCACGTTTTCTGGCCTATCCAGATAAAGAATAGATTTCCTCTTGCTCTGTACCAGCCAATGGTGTGACGGCAGATGAACGGTGACCCGTCTCATCATGGTGTGATATTCTCAGACTGATTTGGAGCTTCACGACTCGAACAAAATACTAAATGATTCCCTAGAATTGTTTTAAACAAGAATACGTTCTCTTAGAGAGACAAATCACGTTGTGCTTAAAGCTGAAGTTATAACGAATCTGCACGTGTCTCCAATCAAATTGTATTTGTCACCTGCTGAATACAACAGGTGTAGTAGACCTTACAGTGAAATGCTGAATACAACAGGTGTTGACCTTACAGTGAAATGCTGAATACAACAGGTGTAGTAGACCTTACAGTGAAATGCTGAAGATAGTAGGTGTAGTAGACCTTACAGTGAAATGCTGAATACAACAGGTGTAGTAGACCTCACAGTGAAATATTGAATACAACAGGTGTAGTAGACCTTACAGTGAAATATTGAATACAACAGGTGTAGTAGACCTTACAGTGAAATGCTGAATACAACAGGTGTAGTAGACCTTACAGTGAAATGCTGAATACAACAGGTGTAGTAGACCTTACAGTGAAATGCTGAATACAACAGGTGTAGTAGACCTCACAGTGAAATATTGAATACAACAGGTGTAGTAGACCTTACAGTGAAATATTGAATACAACAGGTGTAGGTAGACCTTACAGTGAAATGCTGAATACAACAGGTGTAGTAGACCTTACAGTGAAATGCTGAATACAACAGGTGTAGTAGACCTCACAGTGAAATGCTGAATACAACAGGTGTAGTAGACCTTACAGTGAAATGCTGAATACAACAGGTGTAGTAGACCTTACAGTGAAATGCTGAATACAACAGGTGTAGTAGACCTTACAGTGAAATGCTAAATACAACAGGTGTAGTAGACCTTACAGTGAAATGCTGAATACAACAGGTGTAGTAGACATAGTGAAATGCTGAATACAACAGGTGTAGTAGACCTTACAGTGAAATGCTGAATACACCAGGTGTAGTAGACCTCACAGTGAAATATTGAATACAACAGGTGTAGTAGACCTCATAGTGAAATGCTGAATACAACAGGTGTAGTAGTTCTTACAGTGAAATGCTGAATACAACAGGTGTAGTAGACCTTACAGTGAAATGCTGAATACAACAGGTGTAGTAGACATAGTGAAATGCTGAATACAACAGGTGTAGTAGACCTTACAGTGAAATATTGAATACAACAGGTGTAGTAGACCTCACAGTGAAATGCTGAATACACCAGGTGAAGTAGACCTCACAGTGAAATGCTGAATACAACAGGTGTAGTAGACCTCACAGTGAAATGCTGAATACACCAGGTGAAGTAGACCTCACAGTGAAATGCTGAATACAACAGGTGTAGTAGACCTTACAGTGAAATGCTGAATACAACAGGTGTAGTAGACCTTACAGTGAAATACGGAATACAACAGGTGTAGTAGACCTTACAGTGAAATGCTAAATACAGCAGGTGTAGTAGACCTCACAGTGAAATGCTGAATACAACAGGTGTAGTACACCTTACAGTGAAATGCTGAATACAACAGGTGTAGTAGACCTTACAGTGAAATGCTGAATACAACAGGTGTAGTAGACCTTACAGTGAAATGCTGAATACAACAGGTGTAGTAGACCTCACAGTGAAATGCTGAATACAACAGGTGTAGTAGACCTTACAGTGAAATGCTGAATACAACAGGTGTAGTAGACCTTACAGTGAAATGCTGAATACACCATGTGTAGTAGACCTCACAGTGAAATATTGAATACAACAGGTGTAGTAGACCTTACAGTGAAATATTGAATACAACAGGTGTAGTAGACCTTACAGTGAAATGCTGAATACAACAGGTGTAGTAGACCTAATAGTGAAATGCTGAATACAACAGGTGTAGTAGACCTCACAGTGAAATGATGAATACTACAGGTGTAGTAGACCTTACAGTGAAATGCTGAATACAACAGGTGTAGTAGACCTCACAGTGAAATGCTGAATACAACAGGTGTAGGTAGACCTGACAGTGAAATGCTGAATACAACAGGTGTAGTAGACCTTACAGTGAAATGCTGAATACAACAGGTGTAGTAGACCTTACAGTGAAATGCTGAATACAACAGGTGTAGTAGACCTCACAGTGAAATGCTGAATACAACAGGTGTAGTAGACATAGTGAAATGCTGAATACAACAGGTGTAGTAGACCTTACAGTGAAATGCTAAATACAGCAGGTGTAGTAGACCTCACAGTGAAATGCTGAATACAACAGGTGTAGTAGACCTCACAGTGAAATGCTGAATACAACAGGTGTAGTAGACCTCACAGTGAAATGTTGAATACAACAGGTGTAGTAGACCTTACAGTGAAATGCTGAATACAACAGGTGTAGTAGACCTTACAGTGAAATGCTGAATACAACAAGTGTAGTAGACCTTACAGTGAAATATTGAATACAACAGGTGTAGTAGACCTTACAGTGTAATACTGAATACAACATTTGTAGTAGACCTTACAGTGAAATGCTGAATACAACAGGTGTAGTAGACCTCATAGTGAAATGCTGAATACAACAGGTGTAGTAGACCTTACAGTGAAATGCTGAATACAACAGGTGTAGTAGACCTCATAGTGAAATGCTGAATACAACAGGTGTAGTAGACCTTACAGTGAAATGCTGAATACAACAGGTGTAGTAGACCTCATAGTGAAATGCTGAATACAACAGGTGTAGTAGACCTTACAGTGAAATGCTGAATACAACAGGTGTAGTAGACCTCATAGTGAAATGCTGAATACAACAGGTGTAGTAGACCTTACAGTGAAATGCTGAATACACCAGGTGTGGTAGACATAGTGAAATGCTGAATACAACAGGTGTAGTAGACCTTACAGTGAAATGCTGAATACAACAGGTGTAGTAGACCTCACGGTGAAATACTGAATACACCAGGTGTGGTAGACATAGTGAAATACTGAATACAACAGGTGTAGTAGACCTCACAGTGAAATGCTGAATACAACAGGTGTAGTAGACATAGTGAAATGCTGAATACAACAGGTGTAGTAGACCTTACAGTGAAATATTGAATACAACAGGTGTAGTAGACCTCACAGTGAAATGCTGAATACACCAGGTGAAGTAGACCTCACAGTGAAATGCTGAATACAACAGGTGTAGTAGACCTCACAGTGAAATGCTGAATACACCAGGTGAAGTAGACCTCACAGTGAAATGCTGAATACAACAGGTGTAGTAGACCTTACAGTGAAATACGGAATACAACAGGTGTAGTAGACCTCACAGTGAAATGCTGAATACAACAGGTGTAGTAGACCTCACAGTGAAATGCTGAATACAACAGGTGTAGTAGACCTCACAGTGAAATGCTGAATACAACAGGTGTAATAGACCTCACAGTGAAATGCTGAATACAACAGGTGTAGTAGACCTCACAGTGAAATGCTGAATACACCAGGTGAATTAGACCTCACAGTGAAATGCTGAATACAACAGGTGTAGTAGACCTTACAGTGAAATACGGAATACAACAGGTGTAGTAGACCTCACAGTGAAATGCTGAATACAACAGGTGTAGTAGACCTCACAGTGAAATGCTGAATACAACAGGTGTAGTAGACCTCACAGTGAAATGCTGAATAAACTTAAACTTAAGAGGAGCTGTTCTGAGATCATCCTGCTTTCCTTATCAGCAGGGCGGGTAAGGACTGACGTATCGGACTGAACAACCGACCCGCCCTTATCAGCAGGGTGGGTAAGGACTGACGTATCGGACTGAACAACCGACCCGCCCTTATCAGCAGGGTGGGTAAGGACTGAGGTATCGGACTGTACAACCGACCCGCCCTTATCAGCAGGGTGGGTAAGCACTGAGGTATCGGACTGAACAACCGACCCGCCCTTATCAGCAGGGTGGGTAAGCACTGAGGTATCGGACTGTACAACCGACCCGCCCTTATCAGCAGGGTGGGTAAGGACTGACGTATCGGACTGAACAACCGACCCGCCCTTATCAGCAGGGTGGGTAAGGACTGACGTATCGGACTGAACAACCGACCCGCCCTTATCAGCAGGGTGGGTAAGCACTGAGGTATCGGACTGAACAACCGACCTGCCCTTATCAGCAGGGTGGGTAAGCACTGAGGTATCGGATTGTACAACCGACCTGCCCTTATCAGCAGGGTGGGTAAGCACTGAGGTATCGGACTGTACAACCGACCCGCCCTTATCAGCAGGGTGGGTAAGCACTGAGGTATCGGACTGTACAACCGACCCGCCCTTATCAGCAGGGTGGGTAAGGACTGACGTATCGGATTGTAAATCATGCAAAGCTTGTTTTTCATCCTGAGGTAAATGATGGAAAGATCTGTACTCCTGTTTGTTCTTCACCTCTTGGGGCTAGGGGGCAGAATTTTTGGCCAGTTGAGACATTTGCGTCCCTAACTAGTTATAAGGAGATGAACAACATATTTTTCAACCAGTCTGCAACATGTCTCGATAGAGCGATTGTGATTGGCTGGGAGGTACAAAACAATTCTCGACCTCTAAAAGGAGAGTCGGAGTATGGGCAGGTGAGCAGCCTACATGTTCAGTAGAAATATCACGATTAGAGGAGCTAAAGTATTCCCTTAAATGGATGTTTCTAAAATAAACTTAAACATGTCTACCTTAACATCAACATCGTTGCACTGGATTGTAGAAACAAAAGATAACCCTTTATTAAGCTAGGAGACAAGGGCAGGACTCAATATCTTGCTTGATTGAGGTAATATGTACATGTAGGTAGAGTTATTAAATGTGACTATGCATAGATGATAAGAGAGAAGCAGCAGTATAAAAGAGGGAGGGGGGGGGCAATGCAAACAGTCTGGGTAGCCATAGCTATTCAGGAGTCTTATGTCTTGGGGGTAAAAGCTGTTTAGAAGCCTCTTGGACCTAGACTTGTCGCTCCGGTACCGCTTACCCTGTTGCCATGCGGTAGCAAAGAGAACAGTCTATGACTAGGGTGGCTGGAGTCTTTGACAATCTTCAGGGCCTTCCTCTGACACCGCCTGGTGTAGAGGTCCTGGATGGCAGGAAGCGGCGTGGTCCCGGTGACGTACTGGGCCGTATGGACCACCCTCTGTAGTGCCTTGCGGTCTGAGGCCGAGCAGTTGCCATACCAGGCAGCGATGCAACCCGTCAGGATGCTCTCGATGGTGCAGCTGTAAAACCTTTTGAGGATCTGATGACCCGTGAAATTTTTTTCCAGTCTCCCGAGGGGGAATAGGTTTTGTCGTGCCCTCTTCACGACTGTCTTGGTGTGTTTGGACCATTCTAGTTTGTTGGTGATGTGGACACCAAGGAACTTGAAGCTCTCAACCTGCTCCACTACAGCCCCGTCGATCAGAATGGGGGCGTGCTAAGTCCTCCTTTTCCTGTAGTCCACGTTCATCTCCTTTGTCTTGATCACATTGAGGGAGAGGTTGTTGTCCTGGCACCACACGGCCAGGTCTCTGACCTCCTCCCTATAGGCTGTCTCATCGTTGTTGGTGATCAGGCCTACCACTGTTGTCATCAGCAAACTTAATGATGGTTTTTGGGAGTTGTGCCTGGCCGTACAGTCATGAGTGAACAGGGAGTACAGGAGGGGACTGAGCACGCAACCCTGAGGGTCTCCCGTGTTGAGGATCAGCATGGCGGATGTGTTGTTACTTACCCTCGCCACCTGGGGGGCCCGTCAGAAAATCCAGGGTCCAGTTGCGGAGGGAGGTGTTTAGTCCCAGGGTCCTTAGCTTCATGGGCACTACGGTGTTGAACGCTGAGCTGTAGGTTTTTCAGTATGTGGAGAAAGTCAAGGGGTGTGAATGACTTTGAAGGACTGTACGTCGTTCATGTATTCTGTAACTGGGGTGGCAGGGAAGCCTAGTGGTTAGAGCGTTGGACTGTTCCTAGGCCGTCATTGAAAATCAGAATTTGTTCTTAACTGACTTGCCTAGTTAAATAAAGGTAAAAAAAACAAAAAACTTTGATTTGGACAAGGTGTTGGGCTAATGAGCTATCTCTATTTAAAATGTGCTTCTGTCTCTGTCTCCTCCTTTCTGTCTCTCGCCCTCTCTCTCTCCTCTCTCTCCTTTCTCCCCTCTATCCCTTCTCTCTCATTTCTCCCCTCTCCCTTCTCTCTTCTCTCTCACTTCTCTCTTCTCTCTCCCCTCTCTCTCCCCTCTCTCTCCCTTCTCTCTCCCCTCTCTCCCCTCTCTTCTCTCTCC
>NW_027003261.1:55000-60000 GCF_036934945.1 Oncorhynchus masou masou
AGAACTGTTAGCCTTTCCAGTGCTCTAGAACTGTAAGCCTTTCCAGTGCTCCAGAACTGTAAGCCTTTCCAGTGCTCTAGAATTGTAAATGGTGAATATATTGTGTTCTAGAGCAACAACCAGTACGAGTCCAGTAACACCGTGAGACTGAATAGTCTACTGACCAAACATGTGACCATGGATAGAGGTGAGTTACACACTTCCTGTCTGTTTTCACATCTATACACGCTCACCGGTCAGTTTATTAGGTACACCGCCCCATTCACCTAAATGGATCCCTCCTATCGACCTTCATTCACGTGGCCGTGGCTTGCTATATAAAGCAGGCAGACAGGCATTGAGGCATTCTGTTACTGTTTGATTGACGGTTAGGATGGGCACAATAAGGGACCTAAGCGACTGTGAGTGTGGTATGATCGTCGGTGCCAGACGCTCCGGATCCAGAACCTCAGACAGCCTCCTGGGCTTTTCACACACGACAGTGTGTTTACTGAGAATGGTGAGACAAACAGAACAACATCCAGTCAGTGGCAGACCTGTGGGAGAAAACAGCTCTCTGATGACCATGACCCCCCCAGAGGATAAGAGAGTAATGACCATGGCTCCCTCCCTCAGAGGATAAGAGAGTAATGACCATTCCCCCCCCCCCCCCCCAGAGGATAAGAGAGTAATGACCATGCCCCCCCAGAGGATAAGAGAGTAATGACCATTCCCCCCCCCAGAGGATAAGAGAGTAATTTACATTTACATTTAAGTCATTTAGCAGACGCTCTTATCCAGAGCGACTTAGAAATTGGGTGTACCATGACCCCCCCCCAGAGGATAAGAGAGTAATGACCATGCCCCCCCAGAGGATAAGAGAGTAATGACCATGACCCCCCCCAGAGGATAAGAGAGTAATGAACATGCCCCCCCCCAGAGGATAAGAGAGTAATGACCATGACCCCCCCACAGAGGATAAGAGAGTGATGACTATGACCCCCCCAGAGGATAAGAGAGTAATGACCATGCCCCCCACAGAGGATAAGAGAGTGTTGACTATGACCCCCCAGAGGATAAGAGAGTAATGACCATGACCCCCCCCCAGAGGATAAGAGAGGAATGACCATGACCCCCCAGAGGATAAGAGAGTAATGACCATGATCCCCCTAGAGGATAAGAGAGTAATGACCATGACCCCCCCTAGAGGATAAGAGAGTAATGACCATGCCCCCCCAGAGGATAAGAGAGTAATGACCATGACCCCCCTAGAGGATAAGCGAGTAATGACCATGCCCCCCTAGAGGATAAGCGAGTAATGACCATGCCCCCCCCCCTAGAGGATAAGAGAGTAATGACCATGCCCCCCCCCCCCACACACACTTTTGGAGGTCTGGTGTCAAGAAGGGCAGCAAAAAGGGCCTCAGTTTTTAGGGCGCTGTACTGCAGTTGTTCAGGGCGCTGTACTGCAGTGGTTAGGGGCGCTGTACTGCAGTGGTTAAGGGCGCTGCACTGCAGTGGTTAAGGGCGCTGTACTGCAGTGGTTAGGGGAGCTGTACTGCAGTGGTTAGGGGCGCTGTACTGCAGTGGTTAGGGGCGCTGCACTGCAGTGGTTAGGGGCGCTGCACTGCAGTGGTTAAGGGCGCTGTACTGCAGTGGTTAAGGGCGCTGTACTGCAGTGGTTAAGGGCGCTGTACTGCAGTTGTTCAGGGCGCTGTACTGCAGTTGTTCAGGGCGCCGTACTGCAGTGGTTAGTGGCGCCGCACTGCAGTGGTTAGTGGCGCCGCACTGCAGTGGTTAGTGGCGCCGCACTGCAGTGGTTAGGGCGCCGCACTGCAGTGGTTAGGGGCGCCGTACTGCAGTGGTTAGGGGGCGCCGTACTGCAGTGGTTAGGGCGCCGCACTGCAGTGGTTAGGGGCGCCGCACTGCAGTGGTTAGGGGCGCCGTACTGCAGTGGTTAGGGGCGCCGCACTGCAGTGGTTAGGGGCGCCGCACTGCAGTGGTTAGGGGCGCCGTACTGCAGTGGTTAGGGGCGCCGCACTGCAGTGGTTAGGGGCGCCGCACTGCAGTGGTTAGGGGCGCCGCACTGCAGTGGTTAGGGGCGCTGCCCTAGCAGCGCCAGCTGGGCCATCAGAGACTCTGGGTTTGCGCCCAGGCTCTGTCGTAACCGGCCGCGACCGGGAGGTCCGTGTGGCGACGCACAATTGGCTTAGCGTCGTCCGGGTTAGGGAGGGCTTGGTTGGTAGGGATGTCCTTGTCTCATCGCGCACCAGCGACTCCTGTGGCGGGCCGGTGCTCAGTGCACACTAAAAATGTGAGCGCTTCCATCAGTCCTGTTTCATGTCAACAGTAAAGCATCCTGAGACCATTCATGTGTGGGGTTGCTTCTCAGCCAAGACACTTATGAAATGCTTGTACAGTGCCTTGCGAAAGTATTCGGCCCCCTTGAACTTTGCGACCTTTTGCCACATTTCAGGCTTCAAACAGAAAGATATAAAACTGTATTTTTTTGTGAAGAATCAAAAACAAGTGGGACACAATCATGAAGTGGAACGACATTTATTGGATATTTCAAACTTTTTTAACAAATCAACTGAATTTGGGCGTGCAAAATTACTCAGCCCCCTTAAGTTAATACTTTGTAGCGCCACCTTTTGCTGCGATTACAGCTGTAAGTCGCTTGGGGTATGTCTCTATCAGTTTTGCACATCGAGAGACTGAAATTTTTTCCCATTCCTCCTTGCAAAACAGCTCGAGCTCAGTGAGGTTGGATGGAGAGCATTTGTGAACAGCAGTTTTCAGTTCTTTCCACAGATTCTCGATTGGATTCAGGTCTGGACTTTGACTTGGCCATTCTAACACCTGGATATGTTTATTTTTGAACCATTCCATTGTAGATTTTGCTTTATGTTTTGGAACATTGTCTTGTTGGAAGACAAATCTCTGTCCCAGTCTCAGGTCTTTTGCAGACTCCATCAGGTTTTCTCCCAGAATGGTCCTGTATTTGGCTCCATCCATCTTCCCATCAATTTTAACCATCTTCCCTGTCCCTGCTGAAGAAAAGCAGGCCCAAACCATGATGCTGCTACCACCATGTTTGACAGTGGGTATGGTGTGTTCAGGGTGATGAGCTGTGTTGCTTTTACGCCGAACATAACATTTTGCATTGTTGCCAAAAAGTTCAATTTTGGTTTCATCTGACCAGAGCACCTTCTTCCACATGTTTGGTGTGTCTTCCAGGTGGCTTGTGGCAAACTTTAAACAACACTTTTTATGGATATCTTTAAGAAATGGTTTTCTTCTTGCCACTCTTCCATAAAGGCCAGATTTGTTCAATATACGACTGATTGTTGTCCTATGGACAGAGTCTCCCACCTCAGCTGTAGATCTCTGCAGTTCATCCAGAGTGATCATGGGCCTCTTGGCTGCATCTCTGATCAGTCTTCTCCTTGTATGAGCTGAAAGTTTAGAGGGACGGCCAGGTCTCGGTAGATTTGCAGTGGTCTGATACTCCTTCCATTTCAATATTATCGCTTGCACAGTGCTCCTTGGGATGTTTAAAGCTTGGGAAATCTTTTTGTATCCAAATCCGGCTTTAAACTTCTTCACAACAGTATCTCGGACCTGCCTGGTGTGTTCCTTGTTCTTCATGATGCTCTCTGCGCTTTTAACGGACCTCTGAGACTATCACAGTGCAGGTGCATTTATACGGAGACTTGATTACACACGGGTGGATTGTATTTATCATCATTAGTCATTTAGGTCAACATTGGATCATTCAGAGATCCTCACTGAACTTCTGGAGAGAGTTTGCTGCACTGAAAGTAAAGGGGCTGAATAATTTTTGCACGCCCAATTTTTCAGTTTTTGATTTGTTAAAAAAGTTTGAAATATCCAATAAATGTCGTTCCACTTCATGATTGTGTCCCACTTGTTAATACAGTTTTATATCTTTGTTTGAAGCCTGAAATGTGGCAAAAGGTCGCAAAGTTCAAGGGGGCCGAACACTTTCGCAAGGCACTGTAATTATACTTCAGTATTCCATACTAATATGACAGAAATTTCTAAAGACACTGAAGCAGCAAACTTTGTGAAAATTTATATCTGTGTCATTCTCAAAACTTTTGGCCACGACTGTATGTTGTTGTGTGGTCTGTGGGAGCCAGAAATCTTGCTTGTTTGTAGGTGACCAAATACTTATTTTCCACCATAATTTGCAAATAAATTCATTAAAAATCCTACAATGTGAATTTCTGGATTTTTCATTCTCATTTTGTCAGTCATAGTTGAAGTGTACCTGTGATGACAATTACAGGCCTCTCTCTTCTTTTTAAGTGGGAGAACTTGCACAATTGGTGGCTGACTAAATACTATTTTGCCCCACTGTATGTGTTGATGTGGAGGGGATGTTGTGTGGATGTTGGGACCAGCTTGGCTTGGGTAGACAAGGATGTCTTCACTATTATTCCACTTGTAGAAAATAGTAAAAATAAAGAAAAACCCTTGAATTAGTAGTTGTGTCCAAACTTTTAACTGGTTTGTGTGTGTGTGTGTGTATCTCTGTGTCCCCTGAAGGCCCCAAGTTCCCCGGGCCCCAGTCCTCTAAGCAGGGGGTCCCAGCAGGGTTGAGGTTGGAGGAGGTCCACATCTCCACTGAGCCGTCCAGTAGGAACCGGCTGGTTAAAGGAGGGAAGAAGCAGAAGAGGAAGAGAACCATTAAACTGAAAAAACAGGCCAAAACACCACCGAAGAAGAAGAAAGGTGGGTCCAGACACACAGGTCAAAACACCACAGAAGAAGAAAGGTGGGTCCAGACACACCAGTGCTGAGACGAGGGTTTTTTAGTTCTTTAGATTATGACAAAACATTTCACAGTGTTGTTTTATATTGTTAATGCATTATGTGGGTTGTCTACTGTAACGAAAACTATTAATACAAGTCCCGTTGTGGTTGGCCTCCTGAGTGGCGCGGCGGCCTGAGGCGCTGCGTCTGGGCGGCCCGAGGCGCTGCGTCTGGGCGGT
>NW_027003261.1:65000-72500 GCF_036934945.1 Oncorhynchus masou masou
TACAAGTACTTTACAACACATACTATCTGAACCCACAGACACACCTCAACTATGTTACAACACATACTATCTGAACCCACAGACACACCTCAACTACGTTACAACACATACTATCTGAACCCACAGACATACCTCAACTACAAGTACGTTACAACACATACTATCTGAACCCACAGACATACCTCAACTACAAGTACGTTACAACACATACTATCTGAACCCACAGACACCTCAACTACGTTACAACACATACTATCTGAACCCACAGACACCTCAACTACGTTACAACACATACTATCTGAACCCACAGACACACCTCAACTACAAGTACGTTACAACACATACTATCTAAACCCACAGACACACCTCAACTACAAGTACGTTACAACACATACTATCTAAACCCACAGACACACCTCAACTACGTTACAACACATACTATCTGAACCCACAGACACCTCAACTACAAGTACGTTACAACACATACTATCTGAACCCACAGACACCTCAACTACGTTACAACACATACTATCTGAACCCACAGACACCTCAACTACGTTACAACACATACTATCTGAACCCACAGACACCTCAACTACGTTACAACACATACTATCTGAACCCACAGACACCTCAACTACAAGTACGTTACAACACATACTATCTAAACCCACAGATATACCTCAACTACGTTACAACACATACTATCTAAACCCACAGATATACCTCAACTACAAGTATGTTACAACACATACTATCTGAACCCACAGACACCTCAACTACAAGTACGTTACAGCACACACTATCTAAACCCACAGACATACCTCAACTACAAGTACGTTACAACACATACTATCTGAACCCACAGACACACCTCAACTACAAGTACGTTACAACACACACTATCTAAACCCACAGACATACCTCAACTACAAGTACGTTACAACACATACTATCTGAACCCACAGACACCTCAACTACGTTACAACACATACTATCTGAACCCACAGACACCTCAACTACGTTACAACACATACTATCTGAACCCACAGACACACCTCAACTACGTTACAACACATACTATCTGAACCCACAGACACCTCAACTACGTTACAACACATACTATCTGAACCCACAGACACCTCAACTACGTTACAACACATACTATCTAAACCCACAGACACACCTCAACTACGTTACAACACATACTATCTAAACCCACAGACACCTCAACTACGTTACAACACATACTATCTAAACCCACAGACACACCTCAACTACGTTACAACACATACTATCTGAACCCACAGACACCTCAACTACGTTACAACACATACTATCTAAACCCACAGACACACCTCAACTACGTTACAACACATACTATCTAAACCCACACACACCTCAACTACAAGTACTTTAACGTGTAGGGCTTCTCAAGGTTACTCTCAAATGGACACGCTGTGTTGATCAGTAATGGACACGCTGTGTTGATCAGTAATGGACACGCTGTGTTGATCAGTAATGGACACGCTGTGTTGATCAGTAATGGACACGCTGTGTTGATCAGTAATGGACACGCTGTGTTGATCAGTAATGGACACGCTGTGTTGATCTGTAATGGACACGCTGTGTTGATCAGTAATGGACATGCTGTGTTGATCAGTAATGGACACGCTGTGTTGATCAGTAATGGACACGCTGTGTTGATTTGTAATGTACACGCTGTGTTGATATGTAATGTACACGCTGTGTTGATCAGTAATGGACACGCTGTGTTGATCAGTAATGGACACGCTGTGTTGATCAGTAATGGACACGCTGTGTTGATCAGTAATGGACACGCTGTGTTGATCAGTAATGGACACGCTGTGTTGATCAGTAATGGACACGCTGTGTTGATCTGTAATGGACACGCTGTGTTGATCAGTAATGGACACGCTGTGTTGATCAGTAATGGACACGCTGTGTTGATCAGTAATGGACACGCTGTGTTGATCAGTAATGGACACGCTGTGTTGATCTGTAATGGACACGCTGTGTTGATCAGTAATGGACACGCTGTGTTGATCAGTAATGGACACGCTGTGTTGATCTGTAATGGACACGCTGTGTTGATCTGTAATGGACACGCTGTGTTGATCAGTAATGGACACGTTGTGTTGATCAGTAATGGACATGCTGTGTTGATCAGTAATGGGCACGCTGTGTTGATCAGTAATGGACACGCTGTGTTGATCAGTAATGGACACGCTGTGTTGATCAGTAATGGACATGCTGATCTGTAATGGACACGCTGTGTTGATCTGTAATGGATACGCTGTGTTGATCAGTAATGGACACGCTGTGTTGATCAGTAATGGACACGCTGTGTTGATCAGTAATGGACACGCTGATCTGTAATGGACACGCTGTGTTGATCAGTAATGGACACGCTGTGTTGATCAGTAATGGACACGCTGTGCTGATCAGTAATGGACACGCTGTGTTGATCAGTAATGGACACGCTGTGTTGATCAGTAATGGACACGCTGTGTTGATCAGTAATGGACACGCTGTGTTGATCTGTAATGGACACGCTGTGTTGATCAGTAATGGACACGCTGTGTTGATCTGTAATGGACACGCTGTGTTGATCAGTAATGGACACGCTGATCTGTAATGGACACGCTGTGTTGATCAGTAATGGACACGCTGTGTTGATATGTAATGGACACGCTGTGTTGATCAGTAATGGACACGCTGTGTTGATATGTAATGGACACGCTGTGTTGATATGTAATGGACACGCTGTGTTGATCAGTAATGGACACGCTGTGTTGATCAGTAATGGACACGCTGTGTTGATCAGTAATGGACACGCTGTGTTGATCAGTAATGGACACGCTGTGTTGATCAGTAATGGACACGCTGTGTTGATCAGTAATGGACACGCTGATCTGTAATGGACACGCTGTGTTGATCAGTAATGGACACGCTGTGTTGATCTGTAATGGACACGCTGTGTTGATCAGTAATGGACACGCTGTGTTGATCAGTAATGGACACGCTGTGTTGATCAGTAATGGACACGCTGTGTTGATCAGTAATGGACACGCTGTGCTGATCAGTAATGGACACGCTGTGTTGATCAGTAATGGACACGCTGATCTGTAATGGACACGCTGTGTTGATCAGTAATGGACACGCTGTGTTGATCAGTAATGGACACGCTGTGTTGATCAGTAATGGACACGCTGTGTTGATCAGTAATGGACACGCTGTGCTGATCAGTAATGGACACGCTGTGTTGATCAGTAATGGACACGCTGATCTGTAATGGACACGCTGTGTTGATCAGTAATGGACACGCTGTGTTGATCAGTAATGGACACGCTGTGTTGATATGTAATGGACACGCTGTGTTGATCAGTAATGGACACGCTGTGTTGATATGTAATGGACACGCTGTGTTGATATGTAATGGACACGCTGTGTTGATCAGTAATGGACACGCTGTGTTGATCAGTAATGGACACGCTGTGTTGATCAGTAATGGACACGCTGTGTTGATCAGTAATGGACACGCTGTGTTGTCCTGTAGGATCTGTCTGGCAGAGGTGTACCAGGACAAGCCTCTGATAGCGAAACTACAGGGAAGGAAACACGACCCCAACGACCCCAAGGTAACACACACACACCACCCGTCTGTTCACGACCCCAACGACCCCAAGGTAACACGCACACACACCACCCGTCTGTTTACAACCCCAACAACCCCAAGGTAACACACACACACCACCCGTCTGTTTACAACCCCAACAACCCCAAGGTAACACACACACACCACCCGTCTGTTCACGACCCCAAGGTAACACACACACACCACCCGTCTGTTCACGACCCCAACAACCCCAAGGTAACACACACACACACACATTCACCTCATGAGTGAATTGGTTTTCAATATTATATCTATTGAACAGATTGAGAGGTTGGGTCAGGGGGCAGTAGATTGAGAGGTCAGGGGGCAGTAGGTTGAGAGGTCAGGGGGCAGTAGATTGAGAGGTCAGGGGGCAGTAGGTTGAGAGGTCAGGGGGCAGTAGATTGAGAGGTCAGGGGGCAGTAGGTTGAGAGGTTGGGTCAGGGGGCAGTAGGTTGAGAGGTTGGGTCAGGGGCAGTAGGTTGAGAGGTTGGGTCAGGGGGCAGTAGGCTGAGAGGTTGGGTCAGGGGGCAGCAAGCTGAGAGGTTGGGTCAGGGGGCAGGAGGCTGAGAGGTTGGGTCAGGGGGCAGTAGATTGTGAGGTAGGGTCAGGGGTCAGCTTGAGAGGTTGGGTCAGGGGGCAGCAGGTTGAGAGGTTGGGTCAGGGGGCAGCAGGCTGAGAGGTTGGGTCAGGGGGCAGTAGATTGTGAGGTAGGGTCAGGGGTCACACACACAGATTAACTAACACACAAACACACACAGATTAACTAACACAAACACACACAGATTAACTAGCACACAAACACACACAGATTAACAAACACACACAGATTAACAAACACACACAGATTAACAAACACAGTGTGTGTTTGTTAATCAGTGTGTGTTTGTGTGCTAGTTAATCTGTGTGTGTTTGTGTTAGTTAATCTGTGTGTGTTTGTGTGTTAGTTAATCTGTGTGTGTGTTAGTTAATCTGTGTTTGTTAGTTAATCTGTGTTTGTTAGTTAATCTGTGTTTGTTAGTTAATCTGTGTTTGTTAGTTAATCTGTGTTTGTTAGTTAATCTGTGTGTGTTTGTTAATCTGTGTGTGTTTGTGTGTTAGTTAATCTGTGTGTGTTTGTGTGTTAATCGGTGTGTGTGTGTGTGTGTGTGTGTTAGTTAATCTGTGTGTGTGTGTTAGTTAATCTGTGTGTGTGTTTGTGTGTTAGTTAATCTGTGTGTGTGTTTGTGTGTTAGTTAATCTGTGTGTGTTTGTGTTAGTTAATCTGTGTGTGTTTGTGTTAGTTAATCTGTGTGTGTTTGTGTTAGTTAATCTGTGTGTTTGTGTTAGTTAATCTGTGTGTGTTTGTGTTAGTTAATCTGTGTGTGTTTGTGTTAGTTAATCTGTGTGTGTTTGAGTGTTAGTTAATCTGTGTGTGTTTGAGTGTTAGTTAATCTGTGTGTGTTTGTGTGTTAGTTAATCTGTGTGTGTTTGTGTGTTAGTTAACCGGTGTGTGTTTGTTAATCTGTGTGTATTTGTGTGTTAGTTAATCTGTGTGTTTGTGTGTTAGTTAATCTGTGTGTTTGTGTGTTAGTTAGTGTTTGTGTGTTAGTTAATCTGTGTGTTAGTTAATCTGTGTGGGTTTGTGTGTTAGTTAATCTGTGTGTGTTAGTTAATCTGTGTGTGTTAGTTAATCTGTGTGTGTTAGTTAATCTGTGTGTGTTAGTTAATCTGTGTGTGTTAGTTAATCTGTGTGTGTTTGTGTGTCAGTTAATCTGTGTGTGTTTGTTAATCTGTGTGTGTTTGTTAATCTGTGTGTGTTTGTGTGTTAGTTAATATGTGTGTGTTTGTGTGTTAGTTAATCTGTGTGTGTTTGTGTGTTAGTTAATCTGTGTGTGTTTGTGTGTTAGTTAATCTGTGTGTGTTTGTGTGTTAGTTAATCTGTGTGTGTTTGTGTGTTAGGTAATCTGTGTGTGTTTGTGTGTTAGTTAATCTGTGTGTGTTTGTGTGTTAGTTAATCTGTGTGTGTTAGTTAATCTGTGTGTGTTAGTTAATCTGTGTGTGTTAGTTAAAATATGTGTGTTAGTTAAAATGTGTGTGTTAGTTAAAATGTGTGTGTTAGTTAATCTGTGTGTGTTAGTTAATCTGTGTGTGTTAGTTAATCTGTGTGTGTTAGTTAATCTGTGTGTGTTTGTGTGTCAGTTAATCTGTGTGTGTTTGTGTGTCAGTTAATCTGTGTGTGTTTGTGTGTCTGTTAATCTGTGTGTGTTTGTTAATCTGTGTGTGTTTGTTAATCTGTGTGTGTTTGTGTGTTAGTTAATGTGTGTATTTGTGTGTTAGTTAATCTGTGTGTGTTTGTGTGTTAGTTAATCTGTGTGTGTTTGTGTGTTAGTTAATCTGTGTGTGTTTGTGTGTTAGTTAATCTGTGTGTGTTAGTTAATCTGTGTGTGTTAGTTAATCTGTGTGTGTTTGTGTGTTAGTTAATCTGTGTGTGTTAGTTAATCTGTGTGTGTTAGGTTATCTGTGTGTGTTAGTTAATCTGTGTGTATTTGTGTGTTAGTTAATCTGTGTGTGTTAGTTAATCTGTGTGTGTTAGTTAATCTGTGTGTGTTAGTTAATCTGTGTGTGTCAGTTAATCTGTGTGTGTTTGTTCCAGGAATGTTCGACAGTGTTCCGTGAGTTTGTGTCGTTACTCAGACAGAAGTTCAGCTCCGCCTCCGGGTCGTGTGATGTCACCATCCCTGACACCAAGACACAGCTGTTCTCACGGTAACGCAGACACTCATACACACACACCTCACGGTAACACAGACACTCATACACACTTATGAAAACACACACACCTCATGGTAACACAGAGAACCCACTCCTGTGCTCTCCTTTTGACCGATGTGTGTTGTTGATGTCATTTAGGTTTAAGGTGTACACCCTGGAGGACATGTCAGATGAGAACACCAAGGACTCTCTCAACAGGTAGGAGATACAACAATACAACTATCTGACATGAATATCAACACATGACAACAATACAACTATCTGACATGAATATCAACACATGACAACAATACAACTATCTGACATGAATATCAACACATGACAACTATCTGACATGAATATCAACACATGACAACAATACAACTATCTGACATGAATATCAACACATGACAACAATACAACTATCTGACATGAATATCAACACATGACAACTATCTGACATGAATATCAACACATGACAACAATACAACTATCTGACATGAATATCAACACATGACAACAATACAACTATCTGACATGAATATCAACACATGACAACAATACAACTATCTGACATGAATATCAACACATGACAACAATACAACTATCTGACATGAATATCAATACATGACAACAATACAACTATCTGACATGAATATCAACACATGACAACAATACAACTATCTGACATGAATATCAACACATGACAACAATACAACTATCTGACATGAATATCAACACATGATGACAATACAACTATCTAAAACACGATGTAAAGAAATAGTAATAATTTTAACTAGACAAGTTAAGGACAAATTCTTATTTAAAATGACGGCCATGAATATAAATGCATGTCGACCATTATTTCCATTATCCTAGTATGTTATCTTTCTATAATGGTTGTGTCTCTCTCTGTCTCTCTCTGTGTCTCTCAATTCAATTCAAGGGGCTTTATTGGCATGGGAAACGTGTTAACATTGCCAAAGCAAGTGAGGTAGATAATATATAAAGTGAAATAAACAATAAAAATGAACAGTAAACATTACACATACAGAAGTTTCAAAACAATAAAGACATTACAAATGTCA
>NW_027003261.1:77500-110000 GCF_036934945.1 Oncorhynchus masou masou
AGAGAAGTGAGGAGAATATGGATAAGGAAAGAGGGGAGGAGGAGAGAGAAAAGAGCACGATGAAGATATGGAGACAGAAGACAGAGGGAAGAACACAGAGAACGAGCAATTGGAGGAGGACGAGGACAACGCGGCCCACAACCAAGAGGAAGAACCGGTCTCGTCGTTTACCGTCCATGGAGTTGAGTCGACCTCCGGGGACCCTGCCTCCTGTCCTCTCACCCAGACGGAGGAGCCGGAGTCGGGCACAGCACCCGGCCGAGACCCCTCTCTCCTCTGGATCTCACGGAGGTGGGTTTAGTTCCCTTGTTGTTTGGAGTACTGAAGAGTGAAATGTTTCCTCGACAAAGCTGAAAATGCCAGTGCCACTTCCTAAACATAGCAGCAACAGTCTTCGCGTGTACTGTGTTCTGGCTCTGATGCTAATTCCTCTGTTCAGTTCACACACTGTTTAATTGGGTTTAAATGAGATCACCTGTATGAGATAACGGAGTTCATAAATGTTCCGTGAATTAAATCCGGCGTTCTCCAGATGTTGCAGTTCTCTCTGGAGTCCCCGGGGGGCGCCACTCTGGCCTGCCTCAGTCTGATGACTCTGGGTCTGCTGTCAGTCCACGTCTCCATACCCGAACACATCGTGGTGTTGGACAGCACCATGGTGGACAATGAGGTGGTGAAGAGGTACACGCACACCTACACACACCTATATACACACACACCTACACACACCTACACCTTCACAGACCTACACACACCTACACACCTATACACGCGCACCTATACACGCGCACCTACACACACCTACACACCTATACACGCGCACACCTACACCCGCACACCTACACACCCACACCAACACACACCTACACACACACGCCCAGACACACACCTACACACACACACCTACACACACACACCTACACACCCACACCTACACACACACACCTACACACACACACCTACACACCCACACCTACACACACACCTACACCTTCACACACACACCTACACACCCACACCTACACACACACCTACACACCTACACCTACACACACACACCTACACACACACACCTATATACACCTACACACACACACCTACACACACACACCTATATACACCTACACACACACACCTACACACACACACCTATATACACCTACACACCCACACCTACACACACCTATATACACCTACACCCACACACACACCTACACACACACACCTACACACACACACCTATATACACCTACACACCTACACACACACACACCTATATACACCTACACCTACACACCCACACCTACACACACACACCTACACACCCACACCTACACACACACACCTATATACACCTACACCTACACACACCTACACACACACCTACACACCCATATACACCTACACACACACGCCTATATACACCCACACACCCACACACCCACACCTACACACCCACACCTACACACCCACACCTACACACACACACCTATACACACCCACACCTACACACACACACCTGTATACACCTACACCTACACACACACCCACACCTACACACACACACCTACACACACACACCTATATACACCGACACACACACCTACACACACACACCTATATACACCCACACCTACACACCCACACCTACACACACAGACCTATATACACCCACACCTACACACCCACACCTACACACCCACACCTACACACACCTACACACCCACACCTACACACCCACACCTACACACCCACACCTACACACACACACCTACACACACACACCTACACACACACACCAACACACACACACCAACACACACAGACACACACACCTCCACACGCACACCTTGTCTCTGGCGCTCCTCCTTTCTCTCTGTCTAAAATGAAAAGTTGTTTCTCAAAATTAGTTTTTCTCATGTAGCCCCAGTCCCCTATAGCCCCAGATCCATATTATTATACACTCCCCTATAGCCCCAGTCCCCTATAGCCCCAGATCCATATTATTATACACTCCCCTATAGCCCCAGTCCCCTATAGCCCCAGATCCATATTATTATACACTCCCCTATAGCCCCAGTCCCCTATAGCCCCAGATCCATATTATTATACAGTCCCCTATAGCCCCAGTCCCCTATAGCCCCATATCCATATTATTATACAGTCCCATATAGCCCCAGTCCCCTATAGCCCCAGATCCATATTATTATACAGTCCCCTATAGCCCCAGTCCCCTATAGTCCCAGATCCATATTATTATACAGTCCCCTATAGCCCCAGTCCCCTATAGCCCCAGTCCCCTATAGCCCCAGTCCCCTATAGCCCCAGTCCCCTATAGCCCCAGATCCATATTATTATACAGTCCCCTATAGTCCCAGTCCCCTATAGCCCCAGTCCCCTATAGCCCCAGATCCATATTATTATACAGTCCCCTATAGCCCCAGTCCCCTATAGCCCCAGTCCCCTATAGCCCCAGATCCATATTATTATACAGTCCCCTATAGCCCAATCCCCTATAGCCCCAGTCCCCTATAGCTCCAGATCCATATTATTATACAGTCCCCTATAGCCCAGTCCCCTATAGCCCCAGTCCCCTATAGCCCCAGATCCATATTATTATAAAGTCCCCTATAGCCCCAGTCCCCTATAGCCCCAGATCCATATTATTATACAGTCCCCTATAGCCCCAGTCCCCTATAGCCCCAGTCCCCTATAGCCCCAGTCCCCTATAGCCCCAGATCCATGTTATTATACAGTCCCCTATAGCCCAGTCCCCTATAGCCCCAGTCCCCTATAGCCCCAGATCCATATTATTATACAGTCCCCTATAGCCCCAGAGTCCCCTATAGCCCCAGAGTCCCCTATAGCCCCAGATCCATGTTATTATACAGTCCCCTATAGCCCAGTCCCCTATAGCCCCAGTCCCCTATAGCCCCAGTCCCCTATAGCCCCAGATCCATATTATTATACAGTCCCCTATAGCCCAATCCCCTATAGCCCCAGTCCCCTATAGCCCCAGATCCATATTATTATACAGTCCCCTATAGCCCCAGTCCCCTATAGCCCCAGATCCATATTATGATACAGTCCCCTATAGCCCCAGTCCCCTATAGCCCCAGTCCCCTATAGCCCCAGATCCATATTATTATACAGTCCCCTATAGCCCCAGTCCCCTATAGCCCCAGTCCCCTATAGCCCCAGATCCATATTATTATACAGTCCCCTATAGCCCAATCCCCTATAGCCCCAGTCCCTTATAGCCCCAGTCCCCTATAGCCCCAGATCCATATTATTATACAGTCCCCTATAGCCCCAGTCCCCTATAGCCTCAGATCCATATTATTATACAGTCCCCTATAGCCCCAGTCCCCTATAGCCCCAGTCCCCTATAGCCCCAGATCCATATTATTATACAGGCCCCTATAGCTCCAGTCCCCTATAGCCCCAGTCCCCTATAGCCCCAGATCCATATTATTATACAGTCCCCTATAGCCCCAGTCCCCTATAGTCCCAGATCCATATTATTATACAGTCCCCTATAGCCCCAGTCCCCTATAGCCCCAGTCCCCTATAGCCCCAGTCCCCTATAGTCCCAGATCCATATTATTATACAGTCCCCTATAGCCCCAGTCCCCTATAGTCCCAGTCCCCTATAGCCCCAGTCCCTTATAGCCCCAGTCCCCTATAGCCCCAGATCCATATTATTATACAGTCCTCCATAGCCCCAGTCCCCTATAGCCCCAGTCCCCTATAGCCCCAGTCCCCTATAGCCCCAGATCCATATTATTATACAGTCCCCTATAGCCCCAGTCCCCTATAGCCCCAGATCCATATTATTATACAGTCCCCTATAGCCCCAGTCCCCTATAGCCCCAGTCCCCTATAGCCCCAGATCCATATTATTATACAGTCCCCTATAGCCCCAGTCCCCTATAGCCCCAGATCCATATTATTATACAGTCCCCTATAGCCCCAGTCCCCTATAGCCCCAGAGTCCCCTATAGCCCCAGATCCATATTATTATACAGTCCCCTATAACCCCAGTCCCCTATAGCCCCAGTCCCCTATAGCCCCAGATCCATATTATTATACAGTCCCCTATAGCCCCAGTCCCCTATAGCCCCAGTCCCCTATAGCCCCAGATCCATATTATTATACAGTCCCCTATAGCCCCAGTCCCCTATAGCCCCAGTCCCCTATAGCCCCAGATCCATATTATTATACAGTCCCCTATAGCCCCAGATCCATATTATTATACAGTCCCCTATAGCCCCAGTCCCCTATAGCCCCAGTCCCCTATAGCCCCAGTTCCCTATAGCCCCAGATCCATATTATTATCCAGTCCCCTATAGCCCCAGTCCCCTATAGCCCCAGTCTCCTATAGCCCCAGATCCATATTATTATACAGTCCCCTATAGCCCCAGTCCCCTATAGCCCCAGTCCCCTATAGCCCCAGATCCATATTATTATACAGTCCCCTATAGTCCCAGATCCATATTATTATACAGTCCCCTATAGCCCCAGTCCCCTATAGCCCCAGTCCCCTATAGCCCCAGATCCATATTATTATACAGTCCCCTATAGCCCCAGTCCCCTATAGTCCCAGATCCATATTATTATACAGTCCCCTATAGCCCCAGTCCCCTATAGCCCCAGATCCATATTATTATACAGTCCCCTATAGCCCCAGTCCCCTATAGCCCCAGATCCATATTATTATACAGTCCCCTATAGCCCCAGTCCCCTATAGCCCCAGATCCATATTATTATACAGTCCCCTATAGCCCCAGTCCCCTATAGCCCCAGTCCCCTATAGCCCCAGATCCATATTATTATACAGTCCCCTATAGCCCCAGATCCATATTATTATACAGTCCCCTATAGCCCCAGTCCCCTATAGCCCCAGTCCCCTATAGCCCCAGATCCATATTATTATACAGTCCCCTATAGCCCCAGATCCATATTATTATACAGTCCCCTATAGCCCCAGTCCCCTATAGCCCCAGTCCCCTATAGCCACAGATCCATATTATCATACAGTCCCCTATAGCCCCAGTCCCCTATAGCCCCAGTCCCCTATAGCCCCAGATCCATATTATTATACAGTCCCCTATAGCCCCAGTCCCCTATAGTCCCAGATCCATATTATTATACAGTCCCCTATAGCCCCAGTCCCCTATAGCCCCAGATCCATATTATTTTACAGTCCCCTATAGCCCCAGTCCCCTATAGCCCCAGATCCATATTATTATACAGTCCCCTATAGCCCCAGTCCCCTATAGCCCCAGATCCATATTATTATACAGTCCCCTATAGCCCCAGTCCCCTATAGCCCCAGTCCCCTATAGCCCCAGATCCATATTATTATACAGTCCCCTATAGCCCCAGATCCATATTATACAGTCCCCTATAGCCCCAGTCCCCTATAGCCCCAGTCCCCTATAGCCCCAGATCCATATTATTATACATTCCCCTATAGCCCTAGTCCCCTATAGCCCCAGATCCATATTATTATACAGTCCCCTATAGCCCCAGTCCCCTATAGCCCCAGATCCATATTATTATACAGTCCCCTATAGCCCCAGTCCCCTATAGCCCCAGATCCATATTATTATACAGTCCCCTATAGCCCCAGTCCCCTATAGCCCCAGATCCATATTATTATACAGTCCCCTATAGCCCCAGTCCCCTATAGTCCCAGATCCATATTATTATACAGTCCCCTATAGCCCCATAGTCCCCTATAGCCCCAGTCCCCTATAGCCCCAGATCCATATTATTATACAGTCCCCTATAGCCCCAGTCCCCTATAGTCCCAGATCCATATTATTATACAGTCCCCTATAGCCCCAGTCCCTTATAGCCCCAGTCCCCTATAGCCCCAGTCCCCTATAGCCCCAGATCCATATTATTATACAGTCCCCTATAGCCCCAGATCCATATTATTATACAGTCCCTTATAGCCCCAGTCCCCTATAGCCCCAGTCCCCTATAGCACCAGTCCCCTATAGCCCCAGTCCCCTATAGCCCCAGATCCATATTATTATACAGTCCCCTATAGCCCCAGTCCCCTATAGCCTCAGATCCATATTATTATACAGTCCCCTATAGCCCCAGTCCCCTATAGCCCCAGTCCCCTATAGCCCCAGATCCATATTATTATACAGTCCCCTATAGCCCCAGTCCCCTATAGCCCCAGATCCATATTATTATACAGTCCCCTATAGCCCCAGTCCCCTATAGTCCCAGATCCATATTATTATACAGTCCCCTATAGCCCCAGAGTCCCCTATAGCCCCAGTCCTCTATAGCCCCAGATCCATATTATTATACAGTCCCCTATAGCCCCAGATCCATATTATTATACAGTCCCCTATAGCCCCAGATCCATATTATTATACAGTCCCCTATAGCCCCAGTCCCCTATAGTCCCAGATCCATATTATTATACAGTCCCCTATAGCCCCAGAGTCCCCTATAGCCCCAGTCCTCTATAGCCCCAGATCCATATTATTATACAGTCCCCTATAGCCCCAGATCCATATTATTATACAGTCCCCTATAGTCCCAGTCCCCTATAGCCCCAGTCCCCTATAGCCCCAGATCCATATTATTATACAGTCCCCTATAGCCCCAGTCCCCTATAGCCCCAGATCCATATTATTATACAGTCCCCTATAGCCCCAGTCCCCTATAGCCCCAGTCCCCTATAGCCCCAGATCCATATTATTATACAGTCCCCTATAGTCCCAGTCAAATCCAACATGCTGGAGTATAGAGACAAATCCAACATGCTGGAGTATAGAGACAAATCCAACATGCTGGAGTATAGAGACAAATCCAACATGCTGGAGTATAGAGACATCCAACATGCTGGAGTATAGAGACAAATCCAACATGCTGGAGTATAGAGACAAATCCAACATGCTGGAGTATAGAGACAAATCCAACATGCTGGAGTATAGAGACCTCCAACATGCTGGAGTATAGAGACCTCCAACATGCTGGAGTATAGAGACAAATCCAACATGCTGGAGTATAGAGACAAATCCAAAATGCTGGAGTATAGAGACAAATCCAACATGCTGGAGTATAGAGACCTCCAACATGCTGGAGTATAGAGACAAATCCAACATGCTGGAGTATAGAGACAAATCCAAAATGCTGGAGTATAGAGACAAATCCAACATGCTGGAGTATAGAGACCTCCAACATGCTGGAGTATAGAGACAAATCCAACATGCTGGAGTATAGAGACAAATCCAACATGCTGGAGTATAGAGACAAATCCAACATGCTGGAGTATAGAGACAAATCCAACATGCTGGAGTATAGAGACAAATCCAACATGCTGGAGTATAGAGACAAATCCAACATGCTGGAGTATAGAGACAAATCCAACATGCTGGAGTATAGAGACAAATCCAACATGCTGGAGTATAGAGACAAATCCAACATGCTGGAGTATAGAGACAAATCCAACATGCTGGAGTAAAGAGACAAATCCAACATGCTGGAGTATAGAGACAAATCCAACATGCTGGAGTATAGAGACAAATTCCAAGTTTCATCTTCCCAGTCCAAATAAATAAGTAGGGGAGGTCCATATTGTATTGTTCCATATTCTCATATTTACTGATGCCCTGTCTGTCTCTCTCTGCCCCCGTCTGTCTCTCTCTCTCTCTCTGCCCGCGTCTGTCTCTCTCTCTCTCTCTGCTCCCGTCTCTCTCTCTCTTTCTGCCCCCGTCTGTCTCTCTCTCTCTCTCTGCCCCCGTCTGTTTCTCTCTCTCTCTGCCCCCGTCTGTCTCTCTCTCTCTCTGCCCCCGTCTGTCTGTCTCTCTCTCTCTCTGCCCCCGTCTGTCTGTCTCTCTCTCTCTGCCCCCGTCTGTCTCTTTGTCTCTTCTCTCAGTATCTCAGTGCTGGCTGAGGATGATGATGATGAAGAGGAGAACGAGGGGCGGAGGGGGATCGAGGTGAGGGCTCACAAGGCGTCCCACACCAAGTACCTGATGATGCGTGGATACTGCGTTCCCGGGATCGTCAACCTCCGAAACCTCAACACCAACGACAGTATCGTGGTGGAATCGTGCACCATGAGACTACATCTACGACACACACCTGTACACACACTGTTTAATACCCAGGGTAGGTACACACACCTGTAAACACACTGTTTACTACCCAGGGTAGGTACACACACCTGTACACACTGTTTAATACCCAGGGTAGGTACATACACCTGTACACACACTGTTTAATACCCAGGGTAGGTACACACACCTGTACACACACTGTTTAATACCCAGGGTAGGTACACACACCTATACACACACTGTTTACTACCCAGGGTAGGTACACACACCTGTACACACACTGTTAAATACCCAGGGTAGGTACACACACCTGTACACACACTGTTTACTACCCAGGGTAGGTACACACACCTGTACACACACTGTTTGATACCCAGGGTAGGTACACACACCTGTACACACACTGTTTATTACCCACACCTAAACACACACACAACGCATAAGAATTCTCTCTCACACTCCCCTCGCCCTCATCTCTCTCTTCCCCCTCCCTCCTCTCTCCCTCATCTCTCTCTTCCCTTCCCTCGCCCTCTCTCCTTCATCCTCTCTCTCCTCCTCTCAGACTCTCCTCCCATAGACTTCTCCAGACATGGTCCCTCTCTCCTCCCCTCTTTACTCTCCCATTCCCTCAAAGCCCATCCCTCCTCCTCCTCTCCCTCCTCCTCCCCCCTCCCCTTCTCCCCCTCCTCCTCCGTAGAGGTGTGTGAGGGGCGTCTGGTGACTCAGAGAGGTTATAGCCCAGAGGACATTGGTGCTGTGGCAGAGCTGAGAGCTACGCTGGAGAGACACGGAGCCTTCGGATTGGACAGGCGGGACCTGGTGACATCACACACACACCTGGCCGACCCGGGAGACGGACGGACCAGAGGTCTGCAGCGGTACATACAGGTAGAGACACACTGAGACAGAACAGACAGGTAGAGGCACACTGAGACAGAACAGACAGGTAGAGACACACTGAGACAGAACAGACAGGTAGAGACACACTGAGACAGAACAGACAGGTAGAGGCACACTGAGACAGAACAGACAGGTAGAGACACACTGAGACAGAACATACAGGTAGAGGCACACTGAGACAGAACAGACAGGTAGAGGCACACTGAGACAGAACATACAGGTAGAGGCACACTGAGACAGAACATACAGGTAGAGACACACTGAGACAGAACATACAGGTAGAGACACACTGAGACAGAACAGACAGGTAGAGACACACTGAGACAGAACATACAGGTAGAGACACACTGAGACAGAACAGACAGGTAGAGACACACTGAGACAGAACATACAGGTAGAGACACACTGAGACAGAACAGACAGGTAGAGGCACACTGAGACAGAACAGACAGGTAGAGGCACACTGAGACAGAACAGACAGGTAGAGGCACACTGAGACAGAACAGACAGGTAGAGGCACACTGAGACAGAACAGACAGGTAGAGGCACACTGAGACAGAACATACAGGTAGAGGCACACTGAGACAGAACAGACAGGTAGAGGCACACTGAGACAGAACATACAGGTAGAGACACACTGAGACAGAACAGACAGGTAGAGACACACTGAGACAGAACAGACAGGTAGAGACACACTGAGACAGAACATACAGGTAGAGACACACTGAGACAGAACATACAGGTAGAGACACACTGAGACAGAACATACAGGTAGAGGCACACTGAGACAGAACATACAGGTAGAGACACACTGAAACAGAACAGACAGGTAGAGACACACTGAAACACACTGAAACAGAACATACAGGTAGAGACACACTGAAACAGAACATACAGGTAGAGACACACTGAGACAGAACAGACAGGTAGAGACACACTGAGACAGAACATACAGGTAGAGACACACTGAGACAGAACATACAGGTAGAGACACACTGAGACAGAACATACAGGTAGAGACACACTGAAACAGAACATACAGGTAGAGACACACTGAGACAGAACATACAGGTAGAGACACACTGAGACAGAACAGACAGGTAGAGACACACTGAGACAGAACATACAGGTAGAGACACACTGAGACAGAACATACAGGTAGAGACACACTGAGACAGAACATACAGGTAGAGACACACTGAGACAGAGCATACAGGTAGAGACACACTGAGACAGAACATACAGGTAGAGACACACTGAAACAGAACATACAGGTAGAAACACACTGAAACACACTGCTGAAACAGAACATACAGGTAGAGACACACTGAAACAGAACATACAGGTAGAGACACACTGAGACAGAACATACAGGTAGAGACACACTGAGACAGAACATACAGGTAGAGACACACTGAGACAGAACATACAGGTAGAGACACACTGAGACAGAACATACAGGTAGAGACACACTGAGACAGAACATACAGGTAGAGACACACTGAGACAGAACATACAGGTAGAGACACACTGAGACAGAACATACAGGTAGAGACACACTGAGACAGAACATACAGGTAGAGACACACTGAAACAGAACATACAGGTAGAAACACACTGAAACACACTGCTGAAACAGAACATACAGGTAGAGACACACTGAAACAGAACATACAGGTAGAGACACACTGAAACACACTGCTGAAACAGAACATACAGGTAGAGACACACTGAGACAGAACATACAGGTAGAGACACACTGAGACAGAACATACAGGTAGAGACACACTGAGACAGAACATACAGGTAGAGACACACTAAAACAGAACATACAGGTAGAGACACACTGAGACAGAACATACAGGTAGAGACACACTGAGACAGAACAGACAGGTAGAGACACACTGAAACAGAACAGACAGGTAGAGACACACTGAAACAGAACATACATGTAGAGACACACTGAAACAGAACATACAGGTAGAGGCACACTGAAACAGAACATACAGGTAGAGACACACTGAAACACACTGAAACAGAACATACAGGTAGAGACACACTGAAACAGAACATATAGGTAGAGACACACTGAAACAGAACATACAGGTAGAGACACACTGAGACAGAACATACAGGTAGAGACACACTGAAACAGAACATACAGGTAGAGACACACTGAGACAGAACATACAGGTAGAGACACACTGAGACAGAACATACAGGTAGAGACACACTGAGACAGAACATACAGGTAGAGACACACTGAAACAGAACATACAGGTAGAGACACACTGAAACAGAACATACAGGTAGAGACACACTGAAACACACTGAAACAGAACATACAGGTAGAGACACACTGAAACACACTGAAACAGAACATACAGGTAGAGACACACTGAAACAGAACATACAGGTAGAGACACACTGAAACAGAACATACAGGTAGAGACACACTGAAACAGAACATACAGGTAGAGACACACTGAGACAGAACATACAGGTAGAGACACACTGAGACAGAACATACAGGTAGAGACACACTGAGACAGAACATACAGGTAGAGACACACTGAAACAGAACATACAGGTAGAGACACACTGAAACAGAACATACAGGTAGAGACACACTGAAACACACTGAAACAGAACATACAGGTAGAGACACACTGAAACACACTGAAACAGAACATACAGGTAGAGACACACTGAAACAGAACATACAGGTAGAGACACACTGAAACAGAACATACAGGTAGAGACACACTGAAACAGAACATACAGGTAGAGACACACTGAGACAGAACATACAGGTAGAGGCACACTGAAACACACTGAGACAGAACATACAGGTAGAGACACACTGAAACAGAACATACAGGTAGAGACACACTGAGACAGAACATACAGGTAGAGACACACTGAAACACACTGAGACAGAACATACAGGTAGAGACACACTGAGACAGAACATACAGGTAGAGACACACTGAGACAGAACATACAGGTAGAGGCACACTGAGACAGAACATACAGGTAGAGACACACTGAGACAGAACATACAGGTAGAGACACACTGAGACAGAACAGACAGGTAGAGACACACTGAGACAGAACAGACAGGTAGAGGCACACTGAGACAGAACATACAGGTAGAGGCACACTGAGACAGAACATACAGGTAGAGACACACTGAGACAGAACATACAGGTAGAGACACACTGAGACAGAACATACAGGTAGAGACACACTGAGACAGAACATACAGGTAGAGACACACTGAAACACACTGAGACAGAACATACAGGTAGAGGCACACTGAAACACACTGAGACAGAACATACAGGTAGAGGCACACTGAGACAGAACAGACAGGTAGAGGCACACTGAGACAGAACATACAGGTAGAGGCACACTGAGACAGAACATACAGGTAGAGGCACACTGAGACAGAACATACAGGTAGAGACACACTGAAACACACTGAGACAGAACATACAGGTAGAGACACACTGAGACAGAACATACAGGTAGAGACACACTGAGACAGAACATACAGGTAGAGACACACTGAAACAGAACATACAGGTAGAGACACACTGAAACACACTGAAACAGAACATACAGGTAGAGACACACTGAAACACACTGAGACAGAACAGATAGGTAGAGACACACTGAAACAGAACATACAGGTAGAGGCACACTGAGACAGAACATACAGGTAGAGGCACACTGAGACAGAACATACAGGTAGAGGCACACTGAGACAGAACATACAGGTAGAGGCACACTGAGACAGAACATACAGGTAGAGACACACTGAGACAGAACAGACAGGTAGAGACACACTGAGACAGAACATACAGGTAGAGACACACTGAGACAGAACATACAGGTAGAGGCACACTGAGACAGAACATACAGGTAGAGACACACTGAGACAGAACATACAGGTAGAGACACACTGAGACAGAACATACAGGTAGAGACACACTGAGACAGAACATACAGGTAGAGACACACTGAGACAGAACATACAGGTAGAGACACACTGAGACAGAACATACAGGTAGAGACACACTGAGACAGAACATACAGGTAGAGGCACACTGAGACAGAACATACAGGTAGACACACTGAGACAGAACATACAGGTAGAGACACACTGAGACAGAACATACAGTTAGAGGCACACTGAGACAGAACATACAGGTAGAGGCACACTGAGACAGAACATACAGGTAGAGACACACTGAGACAGAACATACAGGTAGAGACACACTGAGACAGAACATACAGGTAGAGACACACTGAGACAGAACAGACAGGTAGAGACACACTGAGACAGAACATACAGGTAGAGACACACTGAAACACACTGAAACAGAACATACAGGTAGAGACACACTGAGACAGAACAGACAGGTAGAGACACACTGAGACAGAACAGACAGGTAGAGGCACACTGAGACAGAACATACAGGTAGAGGCACACTGAGACAGAACATACAGGTAGAGACACACTGAGACAGAACATACAGGTAGAGACACACTGAGACAGAACATACAGGTAGAGACACACTGAGACAGAACATACAGGTAGAGACACACTGAGACAGAACATACAGGTAGAGACACACTGAGACAGAACATACAGGTAGAGACACACTGAAACACACTGAAACAGAACATACAGGTAGAGACACACTGAGACAGAACATACAGGTAGAGACACACTGAAACACACTGAAACAGAACATACAGGTAGAGACACACTGAGACAGAACAGACAGGTAGAGACACACTGAAACACACTGAAACAGAACATACAGGTAGAGACACACTGAGACAGAACATACAGGTAGAGGCACACTGAGACAGAACATACAGGTAGAGGCACACTGAGACAGAACATACAGGTAGAGACACACTGAGACAGAACATACAGGTAGAGACACACTGAGACAGAACATACAGGTAGAGACACACTGAGACAGAACATACAGGTAGAGACACACTGAAACAGAACATACAGGTAGAGACACACTGAGACAGAACATACAGGTAGAGACACACTGAGACAGAACATACAGGTAGAGGCACACTGAGACAGAACATACAGGTAGAGACACACTGAGACAGAACATACAGGTAGAGACACACTGAGACAGGTAGAGAACATACAGGTAGAGACACACTGAGACAGAACATACAGGTAGAGGCACACTGAGACAGAACATACAGGTAGACACACTGAGACAGAACATACAGGTAGAGACACACTGAGACAGAACATACAGTTAGAGGCACACTGAGACAGAACATACAGGTAGAGACACACTGAAACACACTGAGACAGAACATACAGGTAGAGGCACACTGAAACACACTGAGACAGAACATACAGGTATAGACACACTGAGACAGAACATACAGGTAGAGGCACACTGAGACAGAACATACAGGTAGAGACACACTGAAACACACTGAGACAGAACATACAGGTAGAGACACACTGAGACAGAACATACAGGTAGAGACACACTGAGACAGAACATACAGGTAGAGACACACTGAAACAGAACATACAGGTAGAGACACACTGAAACACACTGAAACAGAACATACAGGTAGAGACACACTGAAACACACTGAGACAGAACAGATAGGTAGAGACACACTGAGACAGAACATACAGGTAGAGGCACACTGAGACAGAACATACAGGTAGAGACACACTGAGACAGAACATACAGGTAGAGGCACACTGAGACAGAACATACAGGTAGAGGCACACTGAGACAGAACATACAGGTAGAGACACACTGAGACAGAACAGACAGGTAGAGACACACTGAGACAGAACATACAGGTAGAGACACACTGAGACAGAACATACAGGTAGAGACACACTGAGACAGAACATACAGGTAGAGACACACTGAGACAGAACATACAGGTAGAGGCACACTGAGACAGAACATACAGGTAGAGACACACTGAGACAGAACATACAGGTAGAGACACACTGAGACAGAACATACAGGTAGAGACACACTGAGACAGAACATACAGGTAGAGACACACTGAGACAGAACATACAGGTAGAGGCACACTGAGACAGAACATACAGGTAGAGACACACTGAGACAGAACATACAGGTAGAGGCACACTGAGACAGAACATACAGGTAGACACACTGAGACAGAACATACAGGTAGAGACACACTGAGACAGAACATACAGTTAGAGGCACACTGAGACAGAACATACAGGTAGAGGCACACTGAGACAGAACATACAGGTAGAGACACACTGAGACAGAACATACAGGTAGAGACACACTGAAACACACTGAGACAGAACATACAGGTAGAGACACACTGAGACAGAACATACAGGTAGAGACACACTGAGACAGAACATACAGGTAGAGACACACTGAGACAGAACATACAGGTAGAGACACACTGAGACAGAACATACAGGTAGAGACACACTGAAACAGAACATACAGGTAGAGACACACTGAGACAGAACAGACAGGTAGAGACACACTGAGACAGAACAGACAGGTAGAGACACACTGAGACAGAACATACAGGTAGAGACACACTGAGACAGAACATACAGGTAGAGACACACTGAGACAGAACAGACAGGTAGAGACACACTGAAACAGAACATACAGGTAGAGACACACTGAAACAGAACATACAGGTAGAGACACACTGAAACAGAACATACAGGTAGAGACACACTGAAACAGAACATACAGGTAGAGACACACTGAGACAGAACATACAGGTAGAGACACACTGAAACAGAACATACAGGTAGAGGCACACTGAGACAGAACATACAGGTAGAGACACACTGAGACAGAACATACAGGTAGAGACACACTGAAACACACTGAAACACACTGCTGAAACAGAACATACATGTAGATACACACTGAAACAGAACATACAGGTAGAGACACACTGAGACAGAACATACAGGTAGAGGCACACTGAGACAGAACATACAGGTAGAGGCACACTGAGACAGAACATACAGGTAGAGACACACTGAAACACACTGAGACAGAACATACAGGTAGAGACACACTGAGACAGAACATACAGGTAGAGACACACTGAGACAGAACATACAGGTAGAGACACACTGAAACACACTGAGACAGAACATACAGGTAGAGACACACTGAGACAGAACATACAGGTAGAGACACACTGAAACAGAACATACAGGTAGAGACACACTGAGACAGAACATACAGGTAGAGGCACACTGAGACAGAACATACAGGTAGAGACACACTGAAACACACTGAGACAGAACATACAGGTAGAGACACACTGAAACAGAACATACAGGTAGAGGCACACTGAAACAGAACATACAGGTAGAGGCACACTGAGACAGAACATACAGGTAGAGACACACTGAGACAGAACATACAGGTATAGACACACTGAGACAGAACAGACAGGTAGAGACACACTGAGACAGAACATACAGGTAGAGACACACTGAGACCGAACATACAGGTAGAGGCACACTGAGACAGAACATACAGGTAGAGGCACACTGAAACAGAACATACAGGTAGAGACACACTGAGACAGAACAGATAGGTAGAGACACACTGAGACAGAACAGACAGGTAGAGACACACTGAGACAGAACATACAGGTAGAGGCACACTGAGACAGAACATACAGGTAGAGACACACTGAAACACACTGAGACAGAACATACAGGTAGAGACACACTGAAACACACTGAAACAGAACATACAGGTAGAGACACACTGAAACACACTGAGACAGAACATACAGGTAGAGACACACTGAAACAGAACATACAGGTAGAGGCACACTGAAACAGAACATACAGGTAGAGACACACTGAGACAGAACATACAGGTAGAGACACACTGAGACAGAACATACAGGTAGAGACACACTGAAACACACTGAAACAGAACATACAGGTAGAGACACACTGAGACAGAACAGATAGGTAGAGACACACTGAGACAGAACAGACAGGTAGAGACACACTGAGACAGAACATACAGGTAGAGGCACACTGAGACAGAACATACAGGTAGAGACACACTGAAACACACTGAGACAGAACATACAGGTAGAGACACACTGAAACAGAACATACAGGTAGAGACACACTGAAACACACTGAGACAGAACATACAGGTAGAGACACACTGAAACAGAACATACAGGTAGAGGCACACTGAAACAGAACATACAGGTAGAGACACACTGAGACAGAACATACAGGTAGAGACACACTGAGACAGAACATACAGGTATAGACACACTGAGACAGAACAGACAGGTAGAGACACACTGAGACAGAACATACAGGTAGAGACACACTGAAACACACTGAAACAGAACATACAGGTAGAGACACACTGAGACAGAACAGATAGGTAGAGACACACTGAGACAGAACAGACAGGTAGAGACACACTGAGACAGAACATACAGGTAGAGGCACACTGAGACAGAACATACAGGTAGAGACACACTGAAACACACTGAGACAGAACATACAGGTAGAGACACACTGAAACACACTGAGACAGAACATACAGGTAGAGACACACTGAAACAGAACATACAGGTAGAGGCACACTGAAACAGAACATACAGGTAGAGGCACACTGAGACAGAACATACAGGTAGAGGCACACTGAGACAGAACATACAGGTAGAGGCACACTGAGACAGAACATACAGGTAGAGACACACTGAAACAGAACATACAGGTAGAGACACACTGAAACAGAACATACAGGTAGAGACACACTGAGACAGAACATACAGGTAGAGACACACTGAAACACACTGAAACACACTGCTGAAACAGAACATACAGGTAGAGACACACTGAAACAGAACATACAGGTAGAGACACACTGAGACACACTGCTGAAACAGAACATACAGGTAGAGACACACTGAGACAGAACATACAGGTAGAGACACACTGAGACAGAACATACAGGTAGAGACACACTGAGACAGAACATACAGGTAGAGACACACTGAGACAGAACATACAGGTAGAGACACACTGAGACAGAACATACAGGTAGAGACACACTGAAACACACTGAGACAGAACATACAGGTAGAGACACACTGAAACACACTGAAACAGAACATACAGGTAGAGACACACTGAAACACACTGAGACAGAACAGATAGGTAGAGACACACTGAAACAGAACATACAGGTAGAGGCACACTGAAACAGAACATACAGGTAGAGGCACACTGAGACAGAACATACAGGTAGAGGCACACTGAGACAGAACATACAGGTAGAGACACACTGAGACAGAACATACAGGTAGAGGCACACTGAGACAGAACATACAGGTAGAGACACACTGAAACAGAACATACAGGTAGAGACACACTGAAACAGAACATACAGGTAGAGAAACACTGAAACAGAACATACAGGTAGAGACACACTGAAACACACTGAAACACACTGCTGAAACAGAACATACAGGTAGAGGCACACTGAGACAGAACATACAGGTAGAGACACACTGAAACAGAACATACAGGTAGAGACACACTGAAACAGAACATACAGGTAGAGACACACTGAAACAGAACATACAGGTAGAGACACACTGAAACACACTGCTGAAACAGAACATACAGGTAGAGACACACTGAGACAGAACATACAGGTAGAGACACACTGAGACAGAACATACAGGTAGAGACACACTGAGACAGAACATACAGGTAGAGACACACTGAGACAGAACATACAGGTAGAGGCACACTGAGACAGAACATACAGGTAGAGACACACTGAAACACACTGAGACAGAACATACAGGTAGAGACACACTGAAACACACTGAAACAGAACATACAGGTAGAGACACACTGAAACACACTGAGACAGAACAGATAGGTAGAGACACACTGAAACAGAACATACAGGTAGAGGCACACTGAGACAGAACATACAGGTAGAGGCACACTGAGACAGAACATACAGGTAGAGGCACACTGAGACAGAACATACAGGTAGAGGCACACTGAGACAGAACATACAGGTAGAGACACACTGAAACAGAACATACAGGTAGAGACACACTGAAACAGAACATACAGGTAGAGAAACACTGAAACAGAACATACAGGTAGAGACACACTGAAACAGAACATACAGGTAGAGACACACTGAAACAGAACATACAGGTAGAGACACACTGAGACAGAACATACAGGTAGAGACACACTGAAACACACTGAAACACACTGCTGAAACAGAACATACAGGTAGAGACACACTGAAACACACTTTCATTTGGAGTTTGTCGTCTTTCTCTTTCCTTCCTGAAACACTCCTCCCTAATTGGTCTCCTTGCCTATCTATACTGAACCTCTGCTCTGTGATTGGTTCATGTGTCAATTTTCTCCTCTGTGATTGGCTGTAGGACTTGCTGGAGGAAGAGCTGGTGTTGGAGGTGGGAGGGAGCTCAGTGCGTCTGGTGTTACTGAGTCACGCGGGGCCCTGGCTACTGACCTCCACAGAGAGGCAGAGAGACCGGCCACACCAAGCCCAGCGAGGAGCCTCTGCCTTTGGGGACAGAAACCACCACAACCCCCTCCTCCGCAAGAGAAGAATGGTGGCCCCCAGAGAGCAGGAACCACGTAGTAAGAGAGGGAGAAGAGAAACACTGATGGAGGAAGAGGAGGTCGAGAAGAGGGAGGAGACACCGGAGGAAGAGGAGGAGAGGAAGAAGATGCAGCCTGAAGAGAAAGACAGGAACGAGACTGCAGAGGAGACATGGATGGAGAGAAGAGAGGAGGAGGAAGAGAAAGAAGAGAGGGTACAAGAGGGACCATCATCTACCATTGAGACAGAACAGAGCACAGGTGAGACCACAGCCGACCCCCGTTAACCAGACTACAGCTGACCCCCGTTAACCAGACTACAGCTGACCCCGTTAACCAGACTACAGCCGACCCCCGTTAACCAGACTACAGCCGACCCCCGTTAACCAGACTACAGCTGACCCCGTTAACCAGACTGCAGCTGACCCCGTTAACCAGACTACAGCTGACCCCGTTAACCAGACTACAGCTGAGACCCCGTTAACCAGACTACAGCTGACCCCCGTTAACCAGACTACAGCTGACCCCCGTTAACCAGACTACAGCTGACCCCGTTAACCAGACTACAGCTGACCCCCGTTAACCAGACTGCCTCTGACCCCGTTAACCAGACTGGAGCTGACCCCGTTAACCAGACTACAGCTGACCCCGTTAACCAGACTACAGCTGACCCCCGTTAACCAGACTACAGCTGACCCCCGTTAACCAGACTGGAGCTGACCCCCGTTAACCAGACTACAGCTGACCCCGTTAACCCGACTGCAGCTGACCCCGTTAACCAGACTGGAGCTGACCCCGTTAACCAGACTACAGCTGACCCCGTTAACCAGACTACAGCTGACCCCGTTAACCAGACTACAGCTGACCCCGTTAACCAGACTACAGCTGACCCCGTTAACCAGACTACAGCTGACCCCGTTAACCAGACTACAGCTGACCCGTTAACCAGACTACAGCTGACCCCGTTAACCAGACTACAGCTGACCCCCTTAACCAGACTGCAGCTGACCCCGTTAACCAGACTGGAGCTGACCCCGTTAACCAGACTACAGCCGACCCCCGTTAACCAGACTACAGCCGACCCCCGTTAACCAGACTACAGCTGACCACGTTAACCAGACTACAGCTGACCCCGTTAACCAGACTACAGCTGACCCCGTTAACCAGACTGCAGCTGACCCCGTTAACCAGACTACAGCTGACCCCGTTAACCAGACTACAGCTGACCCCGTTAACCAGACTACAGCTGACCCCGTTAACCAGACCGCCTCTGACCCCGTTAACCAGACCGCAGCTGACCCCGTTTACCAGACCGCAGCTGACCCCGTTAACCAGACTACAGCTGACCCCGTTAACCAGACCGCCTCTGACCCCGTTAACCAGACCGCCTCTGACCCCGTTAACCAGACCGCAGCTGACCCCGTTAACCAGACCGCCTCTGACCCCGTTAACCAGACTACAGCTGACCCCGTTAACCAGACCGCCTCTGACCCCGTTAACCAGACCGCAGCTGACCCCGTTAACCAGACCACAGCTGACCCTGTTAACCAGACTGCAGCTGACCCCGTTAACCAGACCGCCTCTGACCCCGTTAACCAGACCGCCTCTGACCCCCGTTAACCAGACCGCAGCTGACCCCGTTAACCAGACCGCAGCTGACCCCGTTAACCAGACCGCAGCTGACCCCGTTAACCAGACCGCAGCTGACCCCCGTTAACCAGACCGCAGCTGACCCCCGTTAACCAGACCGCAGCTGACCCCCGTTAACCAGACTGCAGCCGACCCCCGTTAACCAGACCGCAGCTGACCCCGTTAACCAGACCGCAGCTGACCCCCATTAACCAGACTACAGCTGACCCCCGTTAACCAGACTGCAGCTGACCCCCGTTAACCAGACTGCAGCTGACCCCGTTAACCAGACCGCAGCTGACCCCGTTAACCAGACCGCAGCTGACCCCCGTTAACCAGACCGCAGCTGACCCCCGTTAACCAGACCGCAGCTGACCCCGTTAACCCGACTGCAGCTGACCCCCGTTAACCCGACTGCAGCTGACCCCGTTAACCAGACCGCCTCTGACCCCGTTAACCAGACTACAGCTGACCCCGTTAACCAGACCGCCTCTGACCCCGTTAACCAGACCGCCTCTGACCCCGTTAACCAGACCGCAGCTGACCCCGTTAACCAGACCGCCTCTGACCCCGTTAACCAGACTACAGCTGACCCCGTTAACCAGACTACAGCTGACCCCGTTAACCAGACCGCCTCTGACCCCGTTAACCAGACCGCAGCTGACCCCGTTAACCAGACCACAGCTGACCCTGTTAACCAGACTGCAGCTGACCCCGTTAACCAGACCGCCTCTGACCCCGTTAACCAGACCGCCTCTGACCCCCGTTAACCAGACTGCAGCTGACCCCGTTAACCAGACCGCAGCTGACCCCGTTAACCAGACCGCAGCTGACCCCGTTAACCAGACCGCAGCTGACCCCGTTAACCAGACCGCAGCTGACCCCGTTAACCAGACTGCAGCCGACCCCGTTAACCAGACCGCAGCTGACCCCGTTAACCAGACCGCAGCTGACCCCGTTAACCAGACTACAGCTGACCCCGTTAACCAGACTGCAGCTGACCCCGTTAACCAGACTGCAGCTGACCCCGTTAACCAGACGCAGCTGACCCCGTTAACCAGACCGCAGCTGACCCCGTTAACCAGACCGCAGCTGACCCCGTTAACCCGACTGCAGCTGACCCCGTTAACCCGACTGCAGCTGACCCCCGTTAACCCGACTGCAGCTGACCCCCGTTAACCAGACTGCAGCTGACCCCGTTAACCAGACTACAGCTGACCCCCGTTAACCAGACTACAGCTGACCCCCGTTAACCAGACTACAGCTGACCCCCGTTAACCAGACTACAGCTGACCCCGTTAACCAGACTACAGCTGACCCCGTTAACCAGACTACAGCTGACCCCGTTAACCAGACTACAGCTGACCCCCGTTAACCAGACTACAGCTGACCCCGTTAACCAGACTACAGCTGACCCCGTTAACCAGACTACAGCTGACCCCGTTAACCAGACTACAGCTGACCCCGTTAACCAGACTACAGCTGACCCGTTAACCAGACTACAGCTGACCACGTTAACCAGACTACAGCTGACCCCGTTAACCAGACTACAGCTGACCCCGTTAACCAGACTACAGCTGACCCCGTTAACCAGACTACAGCTGACCCCGTTAACCAGACTACAGCTGACCCCGTTAACCAGACTGCAGCTGACCCCCGTTAACCAGACTACAGCTGACCCCCGATCTATTGACCTGTGTGTTTCATCGTGTTTTTTATTTTCCTCAGAGGGCGACGGCGAGAAGCCATTTTCATCTCTAGCCGAGGAAGAGGATGGTGAAGCTCGCGGACTGCCCGAGGAAGAGGATGGTGACGCTAGCGGACTGCGCGAGGAAGAGGATGGTGAAGCTCGCGGACTGCCCGAGGAAGAGGATGGTGACGCTAGCGGACTGCGCGAGGAAGAGAACGACAGCGGCGGTGTGTGTGACGTGTCGTTCGTCAGTCGTCCGTGGCGTATCGTGGACGGCAGTCTGAACAGGCCGGTGTGTAAAGGCATGCTGGACGCTGTCCTCTACCACATCATGACCCGGCCTGGTTTACCAGAACACGTCTTACTGGAACACTACAGAGGGGTCTTGCAGCCAGTGGTGGTACTGGACCTCGTGCAGGTAGGAAGGACAACCACACTGGGGCGGTGCACAGACCTTTGGTGGGGCAGCTGATAAAAATATATATATAGATACTTTACCGTCATACCATTCAACAGCATTCCCAAAAATTAAACCTCATTCCATTCAACAGCATTCCCCCCAAAATTAAACCTCATTCCATTCAACAGCGTTCCCAAAAATTAAACCTCATTCCATTCAACAGCATTCCATTCAACAGCATTCCCCAAAAATTAAACCTCATTCCATTCAACAGCGTTCCCCAAAATTAAACCTCATTCCATTCAACAGCATTCCCCCCAAAATTAAACCTCATTCCATTCAACAGCGTTCCCCAAAATTAAACCTCATTCCATTCAACAGCATTCCCCCCAAAATTAAACCTCATTCTATTCAACAGCATTCCCCAAAATTAAACCTCATTCCATTCAACAGCATTCCCCCCAAAATTAAACCTCATTCTATTCAACAGCATTCCCCCAAAATTAAACCTCATTCCATTCAACAGCATCCCCCCAAAATTAAACCTCATTCCATTCAACAGCGTTCCCAAAAATGAAACCTCATTCCATTCAACAGCGTTCCCCAAAAATCAAACCTCATTCTATTCAACAGCATTCCCCAAAATTACACCTCATTCCATTCAACAGCATTCCCAAAAATTAAACCTCATTCCATTCAACAGCGTTCCCCAAAATTAAACCTCATTCCATTCAACAGCATTCCCCCCAAAATTAAACCTCATTCTATTCAACAGCATTCCCCAAAATTAAACCTCATTCTATTCAACAGCATTCCCAAAAATTAAACCTCATTCCATTCAACAGCATTCCCCAAAATTAAACCTCATTCTATTCAACAGCATTCCCAAAAATTAAACCTCATTCCATTCAACAGCATTCCCCAAAATTAAACCTCATTCTATTCAACAGCATTCCCAAAAATTAAACCTCATTCCATTCAACAGCATTCCTGAAAATTAAACCTCATTCTATTCAACAGCATTCCCCAAAAATTAAACCTCATTCTATTTAACAGTATTCCCAAAAATTAAACCTCATTCCATTCAACAGCGTTCCCCAAAATTAAACCTCATTCCATTCAACAGCGTTCCCCAAAATTAAACCTCATTCCATTCAACAGCATTCCCAAAAATTAAACCTCATTCCATTCAACAGCATTCCCCAAAATTAAACCTCATTCCATTCAACAGCATTCCCCAAAAATTAAACCTCATTCCATTCAACAGCATTCCCCATAATTAAACCTCATTCCATTCAACAGCATTCCCAAAAATTAAACCTCATTCTATTCAACAGCATTCCCAAAAATTAAACCTCATTCTATTCAACAGCATTCCCAAAAATTAAACCTCATTCTATTCAACAGCATTCCCAAAAATTAAACCTCATTCCATTCAACAGCATTCCCAAAAATTAAACCTCATTCCATTCAACAGCATTCCCAAAAATTAAACCTCATTCCATTCAACAGCATTCCCCAAAAATTAAACCTCATTCCATTCAACAGCATTCCCCCAAAATTAAACCTCATTCTATTCAACAGCATTCCCAAAAATTAAACCTCATTCCATTCAACAGCATTCCCCAAAAATTAAATCTCATTCCATTCAACAGCATTCCCCAAAATTAAACCTCATTCCATTCAACAGCATTCCCAAAATTAAACCTCATTCTATTCAACAGCATTCCCAAAATTAAACCTCATTCCATTCAACAGCATTCCCAAAATTAAACCTCATTCCATTCAACAGCATTCCCAAAAATTAAACCTCATTCTATTCAACAGCATTCCCAAAAATTAAACCTCATTCCATTCAACAGCATTCCCAAAAATTAAACCTCATTCTATTCAACAGCATTCCCAAAAATTAAACCTCATTCCATTCAACAGCATTCCCAAAAATTAAACCTCATTCCATTCAACAGCATTCCCCAAAATTAAACCTCATTCCATTCAACAGCATTCCCCAAAATTAAACCTCATTCTATTTAACAGTATTCCCAAAAATTAAACCTCATTCTATTCAACAGCATTCCCAAAAATTAAACCTCATTCTATTCAACAGCATTCCCAAAAATTAAACCTCATTCTATTCAACAGCATTCCCAAAAATTAAACCTCATTCCATTCAACAGCATTCCCCAAAAATTAAACCTCATTCCATTCAACAGCATTCCCCCAAAATTAAACCTCATTCTATTCAACAGCATTCCCAAAAATTAAACCTCATTCCATTCAACAGCATTCCCCAAAAATTAAACCTCATTCCATTCAACAGCATTCCCCCAAAATTAAACCTCATTCCATTCAACAGCATTCCCAAAAATTAAACCTCATTCTATTCAACAGCATTCCCAAAAATTAAACCTCATTCCATTCAACAGCATTCCCAAAAATTAAACCTCATTCCATTCAACAGCATTCCCAAAAATTAAACCTCATTCCATTCAACAGCATTCCCCAAAAATTAAACCTCATTCTATTTAACAGCATTCCCAAAAATTAAACCTCATTCTATTCAACAGCATTCCCCCAAAATTAAACCTCATTCTATTCAACAGCATTCCCCCAAAATTAAACCTCATTCCATTCAACAGCATTCCCAAAAATTAAACCTCATTCCATTCAACAGCATTCCCAAAAATGAAACCTCATTCCATTCAACAGCATTCCCCAAAATTAAACCTCATTCCATTCAACAGCATTCCCCAAAATTAAACCTCATTCTATTCAACAGCATTCCCAAAAATTAAACCTCATTCTATTCAACAGCATTCCCCAAAATTAAACCTCATTCCATTCAACAGCATTCCTGGGATGTATGCTAGATCATCGGGGATGTAGGCTAGAGCAGCTGATCATCGGGGATGTAGGCTAGATCAGCTGATCATCGGGGATGTAGGCTAGATCAGCTGGGATGTAGGCTAGATCAGCTGGGATGTAGACTAGATCAGCTGATCATCGGGGATGTAGGCTAGATCAGCTGATCAGCGGGGATGTAGACTAGATCAGCTGATCATCGGGGATGTAGGCTAGATCAGCTGATCAGCTGGGATGTAGACTAGATCATCGGGGATGTAGGCTAGAGCAGCTGATCATCGGGGATGTAGGCTAGATCAGCTGATCATCGGGGATGTAGGCTAGATCAGCTGGGATGTAGGCTAGATCAGCTGGGATGTAGACTAGATCAGCTGATCATCGGGGATGTAGGCTAGATCAGCTGATCAGCGGGGATGTAGACTAGATCAGCTGATCATCGGGGATGTAGGCTAGATCAGCTGATCAGCGGGGATGTAGACTAGATCAGCTGGGATGTAGACTAGATCAGCTGGGATGTAGACTAGATCAGCTGGGATGTAGACTAGATCAGCTGGGATGTAGACTAGATCAGCTGGGATGTAGACTAGATCAGCTGATCATCGGGGATGTAGACTAGATCAGCTGATCATCGGGGATGTAGGCTAGATCAGCTGATCATCGGGGATGTAGGCTAGATCAGCTGATCATCGGGGATGTAGGCTAGATCATCGGGATGTAGGCTAGATCAGCTGATCATCGGGGATGTAGACTAGATCAGCTGTGATGTAGGCTAGATCATCGGGATGTAGGCTAGATCAGCTGATCATCGGGGATGTAGGCTAGATCAGCTGGGATGTAGACTAGATCAGCTGGGATGTAGGCTAGATCAGCTGATCATCGGGAATGTAGGCTAGATCAGCTGGGATGTAGACTAGATCAGCTGGGATGTAGACTAGATCAGCTGATCATCGGGGATGTAGGCTAGATCAGCTGATCATCGGGGATGTAGGCTAGATCAGCTGATCATCGGGATGTAGGCTAGATCAGCTGATCAGCTGGGATGTATGCTAGATCATCGGGGATGTAGGCTAGATCATCGGGGTGTAGGCTAGATCATCGGGGGTGTAGGCTAGATCATCGGGGGTGTAGGCTAGATCAGCTGATCAGCTGGGATGTATGCTAGATCATCGGGGATGTAGGCTAGATCATCGGGGATGTAGACTAGATCAGCTGATCATCGGGGGTGTAGGCTAGATCATCGGGGATGTAGGCTAGATCAGCTGATCATCGGGGGTGTAGACTAGATCAGCTGATCATCGGGGATGTCATAAGGTGAATTCACCAATTTGTAAGTCGCTCTGGATAAGAGCGTCTGCCAAATGACTTAAATGTAATGTAATGGATGTAGACTAGATCATCGGGGGTGTAGACTAGATCATCGGGGGTGTAGACTAGATCATCGGGGGTGTAGACTAGATCATCGGGGGTGTAGACTAGATCATCGGGGATGTAGGCTAGATCATCGGGGGTGTAGGCTAGATCATCGGGGGTGTAGGCTAGATCATCGGGGGTGTAGGCTAGATCATCGGGGGTGTAGGCTAGATCAGCTGGGATGTAGGCTAGATCAGCTGATCATTGACTTCAAGGTTGAGTTCATTACAAAATAGTTATTGTTTGAATGGCAATTTGTTGCATTTAAAATGACAAAATAGAATTATATACAACAGAGGAAAGGTAAGTAACTACCCGCTCTATCACAGCTGCTGACATCACCAGTACTGGTCAGGTTCACTCATGTTCATCTCTCCCTCTTCTTCCTTGCACAACTCTCCCCGTCCCACCTCTCCTGCTCCTCTCCCTGTCCCTCCTCTCCTGCTCCTCTCCCTGTCCCTCCTCTCCTGCTCCTCTCCCTGTCCCTCCTCTCCTGCTCCTCTCCCTGTCCCTCCTCTCCTGCTCCTCTCCCTGTCCCTCCTCTCCTGCTCCTCTCCCTGTCCCTCCTCTCCTGCTCCTCTCCCTGTCCCTCCTCTCCTGCTCCTCTCCCTGTCCCTCCTCTCCTGCTCCTCTCCCTGTCCCTCCTCTCCTGCTCCTCTCCCTGTCCCTCCTCTGTTCCTGCTCCTCTCCCTGTCCCTCCTCTGTTCCTGCTCCTCTCCCTGTTCCTCCTCTCCTGCTCCTCTCCCCGTCCCTCCTCTCTCCTGCTCCTCTCCCTGTCCCTCCTCTGTTCCTGCTCCTCTCCCTGTCCCTCCTCTCCTGCTCCTCTCCCCGTCCCTCCTCTGTTCCTGCTCCTCTCCCTGTCCCTCCTCTGTTCCTGCTCCTCTCCCTGTCCCTCCTCTGTTCCTGCTCCTCTCCCTGTTCCTCCTCTGTTCCTGCTCCTCTCCCTGTCCCTCCTCTCCTGCTCCTCTCCCCGTCCCTCCTCTGTTCCTGCTCCTCTCCCTGTCCCTCCTCTGTTCCTGCTCCTCTCCCTGTCCCTCCTCTGTTCCTGCTCCTCTCCCTGTCCCTCCTCTGTTCCTGCTCCTCTCCCTGTTCCTCCTCTGTTCCTGCTCCTCTCCCTGTCCCTCCTCTCCTGCTCCTCGTCCCTCCTCTCTCCTGCTCCTCTCCCCGTCCCTCCTCTCCCCGTCCCTCCTCTCCTGCTCCTCTCCTCGTCCCTCCTCTCCTGCTCCTCTTCCGTCCCTCCTCTCCTGCTCCTCTTCCCGTCCCTCCTCTGCTCCTCCTCTCCTCCTCCCCTCCCCGTCCCTCCTCTCCTGCTCCTCTCCCCGTCCCTCCTCTCCTGCTCCTCTCCCTGTCCCTCCTCTCCTGCTCCTCTCTCCTCCCCTCCCCGTCCCTCCTCTCCTGCTCCTCTACCCGTCCCTCCTCTCCTGCTCCTCTACCCGTCCCTCCTCTCCTGCTCCTCTCCCCATCCCCCCTCTGCTCCTCCTCTCTCCTCCCCTCAGGCCCTCGTTGAGTTGGGCTGTATCAAGAAGAAGTACGTGACCAGACGTCCCAAACCCTCCCTCTTCTCCCGTCCAGCCGCCGTCCTCATGGTGGGGGAGGAGAGAGAGGGAGAGACGGGGGTGAGGCTGGAGGAGACGGGGGTGAGGCTGGAGGAGACGGGGGTGAGGCTGGAGGAGACGGGGGTGAGGCCGGAGGAGACGGGGGTGAGGCTGGAGGAGACGGCCACTGTGTTCTATGAGCCGACCATCGACTGTTGTCTGCGTCTAGGACCGGTTTTACCCCATGAAAACAACTGGAACCAGTGGGTCCAGTTCGCACAACATGAGAACAAACAGTAAGGACTGGAGTTAAAAACTGATCTGGGTTCTAATTCTTTCGTACACGCTGTAGTGAAACGTTTTTACTCTGAAAATGTTTTTGCGACAAAAAAAGTTTATATTGTGAAAAATGAAAGTTAGTCCCAGGCCGTTTCGTTCCCTTTGATTCTGTTTGGTTCCATTGAGTTGTTAGTGGATACACACCAGGACTGCTAGGGGACAGGAGTTTTACTTGATCATGTTTAATAGGCCCAGGAGTTTCTTCACAGTGGTTAACCCAAAGGTCTTTACTTCTGACTCTTACCGGACAGCAAGATTAGATTTTAGCTATAAAACAAATGATGTTTAGTTTCAGTTGTAGTGACACAGAGCTCTGGGAATTAGTTTCACGTCTTAGATGTCCTTTCATTGGGGAGAACCTGTTATGGTTTCATTTCAGTTTTGTTATTGTTTTCTTGAAAGTGTGATTTAATAAAAATTCAAATCGTGAAATGAGACTTTGATGCTTTTTTTAATCTAAGATGAAACAAATTATTTGGTTTATTTTTTAAAAGAGAGAACAAGTCACTTTGTTTTATGGTTTGTCAACATGCACACCTGTAAAATCACTATTCAATACATTTGAATAACTTCATGTTTTCAGTTTATTCAGCATGAAAAGTATATTGTTGCTGGTTCAGTAACCAGCCCTGTTGCTGGGTCAGTAACCAGCCCTGTTGCTGGGTCAGTAACCAGCCCTGTTGCTGGGTCAGTAACCAGCCCTGTTGCTGGGTCAGTAACCAGCCCTGTTGCTGGGTCATTAACCTGCCCTGTTGCTGGGTCAGTAACCAGCCCTGTTGCTGGGTCAGTAACCAGCCCTGTTGCTGGGTCATTAACCTGCCCTGTTGCTGGGTCAGTAACCAGCCCTGTTGCTGGGTCAGTAACCAGCCCTGTTGCTGGGTCAGTAACCAGCCCTGTTGCTGGGTCAGTAACCAGCCCTGTTGCTGGGTCAGTAACCAGCCCTGTTGCTGGGTCAGTAACCAGCCCTGTTGCTGGGTCAGTAACCAGCCCTGTTGCTGGGTCATTAACCTGCCCTGTTGCTGGGTCAGTAACCAGCCCTGTTGCTGGGTCAGTAACCAGCCCTGTTGCTGGGTCAGTAACCTGCCCTGTTGCTGGGTCAGTAACCAGCCCTGTTGCTGGGTCAGTAACCTGCCCTGTTGCTGGGTCAGTAACCTGCCCTGTTGCTGGGTCAGTAACCAGCCCTGTTGCTGGGTCAGTAACCAGCCCTGTTGCTGGGTCAGTAACCTGCCCTGTTGCTGGGTCAGTAACCAGCCCTGTTGCTGGGTCAGTAACCAGCCCTGTTGCTGGGTCAGTAACCAGCCCTGTTGCTGGGTCAGTAACCAGCCCTGTTGCTGGGTCAGTAACCAGCCCTGTTGCTGGGTCAGTAACCAGCCCTGTTGCTGGGTCAGTAACCAGCCCCGTTGCTGGGTCAGTAACCAGCCCCGTTGCTGGGTCAGTAACCAGCCCCGTTGCTGGGTCAGTAACCAGCCCCGTTGCTGGGTCAGTAACCAGCCCCGTTGCTGGGTCAGTAACCTGCCCCGTTGCTGGGTCAGTAACCTGCCCCGTTGCTGGGTCAGTAACCTGCCCGTTGCTGGGTCAGTAACCAGCCCGTTGCTGGGTCAGGAACCAGCCCCGTTGCTGGGTCAGGAACCAGCCCCGTTGCTGGGTCAGGAACCTGCCCCGTTGCTGGGTCAGGAACCAGCCCCGTTGCTGGGTCAGGAACCAGCCCCGTTGCTGGGTCAGGAACCTGCCCCGTTGCTGGGTCAGGAACCTGCCCCGTTGCTGGGTCAGTGTAACCTGCCCCGTTGCTGGGTCAGTAACCAGCCCTGTTGCTGGGTCAGTAACCTGCCCTGTTGCTGGGTCAGTAACCTGCCCTGTTGCTGGGTCAGTAACCTGCCCTGTTGCTGGGTCAGTAACCTGCCCTGTTGCTGGGTCAGTAACCAGCCCTGTTGCTGGGTCAGTAACCAGCCCTGTTGCTGGGTCAGTAACCAGCCCTGTTGCTGGGTCAGTAGCCTGCCCTGTTGCTGGGTCAGTAACCAGCCCTGTTGCTGGGTCAGTAACCAGCCCTGTTGCTGGGTCAGTAACCTGCCCTGTTGCTGGGTCAGTAACCTGCCCTGTTGCTGGGTCAGTAACCAGCCCTGTTGCTGGTTCAGTAACCTGCCCTGTTGCTGGGTCAGTAACCAGCCCTGTTGCTGGGTCAGTAACCAGCCCTGTTGCTGGGTCAGTAACCTGCCCTGTTGCTGGGTCAGTAACCTGCCCTGTTGCTGGGTCAGTAACCTGCCCTGTTGCTGGGTCAGTAACCTGCCCTGTTGCTGGGTCAGTAACCAGCCCTGTTGCTGGGTCAGTAACCTGCCCTGTTGCTGGGTCAGTAACCTGCCCTGTTGCTGGGTCAGTAACCTGCCCTGTTGCTGGGTCAGTAACCTGCCCTGTTGCTGGGTCAGTAACCTGCCCTGTTGCTGGGTCAGTAACCAGCCCTGTTGCTGGGTCAGTAACCTGCCCTGTTGCTGGGTCAGTAACCTGCCCTGTTGCTGGGTCAGTAACCTGCCCTGTTGCTGGGTCAGTAACCTGCCCTGTTGCTGGGTCAGTAACCAGCCCTGTTGCTGGGTCAGTAACCAGCCCTGTTGCTGGGTCAGTAACCAGCCCTGTTGCTGGGTCAGTAACCAGCCCTGTTGCTGGGTCAGTAACCAGCCCCGTTGCTGGGTCAGTAACCAGCCCCGTTGCTGGGTCAGTAACCTGCCCCGTTGCTGGGTCAGTAACCTGCCCCGTTGCTGGGTCAGTAACCAGCCCCGTTGCTGGGTCAGGAACCAGCCCCGTTGCTGGGTCAGGAACCAGCCCCGTTGCTGGGTCAGGAACCAGCCCCGTTGCTGGGTCAGGAACCTGCCCCGTTGCTGGGTCAGTGTAACCTGCCCCGTTGCTGGGTCAGTGTAACCTGCCCCGTTGCTGGTTCAGTAACCTGCCCTGTTGCTG